>NW_025110570.1:0-81413 GCF_011392965.1 Frieseomelitta varia
TAATAGTAAAGGACTATTAAAAAATTATTTTCCAAATTAGAGATTCAAAGAGAAATTCTGAATAGCAATATTATTGTTAGAATAATATTATTTATGTATATGCAAAAATATATGTTGTATCGCGGTAATTGTTAAAGAATGGTAATTAATAATGTATGTCTTGTACGACTACGATACAAGTCATGGAAGTTGAACTCGTATTCAGATTCGTATAATTACGATCAAGTATTAACCCAACACCAAAGAAACCAAACCATGTAACTTACCAATCGTTGATGTCAGAATTGTAGATTGAGGTTTGTTTGCAGACAGAAGATTAATTAAAAATTTTAAATAACTCTTAGAAATGTCATAGAAGTGAATTTATTGTTTACTTGTTACAAATTAATTGTTAGAAATATTTAAACAATTAGAATATTTAGAAATATTATGTAAAAAGTCACTACTATTACAATAATAAATTTTGGTCGATGTGCACACGACGGAAGTTCAGTTAGTAATGAGCCTCCGTACCTCTGAAGGTTAATTTAATATTTGGTTCGTCCGGATGTGTTGATAATTTTTTTTCAAACTTCTAAAATTTGGTCGATGTGCACACGACAGAAATTTATTTGTTAATGATCCTCCGCTCAAGGTTAATATATATTTCGGTCTTCGGTGATTCAGGACAGTTGACAATTTTTTTCAAACTTCTAAAATTTGGTCGATGTGTCCACGACAAAAATTCAATTCGTAACGAGCTCTTTTCTCGGTTTCGATTGACATTAATCTGATCTTTCGGTCTTTAAAGATGCGATACAGATAATAAAAATTTCTTAGAAATGTATTAGTGACGCGATTACTATAAACGATTAATTAAAAATTTTAAATAGAACTTTGAAATGTTATAAAAGAGAATTTATTGTTTTATTGTTAAAAATAAATTATTAGAAATATTTAAACAATTAGAATATTCAGAAATATTATTATTAAAACTCACTCCTAAATTTTAGTCGATGTGCACACGACGAAAGTTCAATTGGTACTGAGTCTCCGTACTGCTGAAGGTTAATTTAAAGTTCCGATCGTCAGTGACCCGGACCTGTTGATAATTTTTTTTTAGTACTTCAAAACGGTTTCTCTGTTATACTAATCAATAGTTTTTAGATTTCTATCGCACTTTTATAAATATATTACATTGTCAGATATAATAATTTATTAATTTTTTTATGTATAACTGGCTAAAACTAAATTTACACTTTCACGCTATTAATTTCTAAGTTATAACTGCATTAATGTATATTAAATAGAAATTTATTGTAGAGAAATTTACGTAGAGAAAATTTATGTCGTCAAAAATCGAGTTACTGATTCAATTGTTATAAGTTAAATCACTGATTCAATTGTTATAAGTAAATAGTTAAAATTGTTAGTATACAAAAATATCATCAAAATGCATTATTTTACAGTTTGAATAATTCATTTGAAATAATTAAATTATTTCTATAATATTTCCAGACATTATTTAATAATTTTCATAACTTTTATATTACGATTAAACAATTAAATTGATCATTTCATTCAGTAAGTCAAAGTCATTTCTTTTAAGTACGTTGTTCAAGATTCTTATAAATTATTAGTTAAAAATTTTAAATAACACTTATAAACATTACAGAAGAGAATTTGTTGTTCAATTGTTCCAAGTAAATTATTAGAAATATTAAATAATGTTTAAACAAATATAATATTATTTAAAAATTCACTCCTAAATTTTGGTCGATGTGCACACGACGGAAGTTCAATTGGTAATGAGCCTTTGTATCGCTGAAGGTTAATCTAATGTTCCGATCGTCTGTGACCCGTAACTGTTGATAATTTTTTTTTTTTAGTCTTTCAAAATAGCTTTTCTATTATACTAATCAATAGTTTTTAGATTCCTATCGCGAGGTTTCACTTTTATAAATATTTTTCAATGTCAAATGTAATAATTTATTAATTTTTTGATCTATAACTGGCTGAAAATAAATTTACACTTTCCTGATATTAATTTCTTAGTTATAACTGCATTGATGTATATTAAATAGAAATTTATGTGGAGAGAAGTTATGCAATCAAAACTCGAGTTCAGCAGTGATTGTCGCTCCAGAATAATCGCGCAACATATAAAAATTTTCACTCATTTATTGTTTCAAATTGCAAGGAATATGTGTATTATGTAACTATCTTTTTCGTTATTGTAAATAATATAATTTATTTATTATAAATGAATTGTTCAGACTATGAAATAATGCCTGAAAGTTCACTCACTGATTGAATTCCTATAAATAAATTGTTAAATTTGTTAAATAATATACAAAAATATCATCGGAATGCATTATTTTACGATTTGAATAATTCATTTGAAACAATTAAATTTTTAATAATTAAATAATTTTATTTCTACAATATTTCTAGACACTATTTTATAATTTTTACAATTTTTATATTACGGTTAAACAATTAAATTAATTATTTCATTCAGTAAGTCAACGTCATTTCTCTTAAAGTTGACTTAAATTGTTCAAGATTCTTATAAATTATTAGTTAAATATTTTAAACAACACTTAGAAATATTACAGAAGAGAATTTATTGTTTAATTGTTGCAAGTAAATTATTGGAAATATTAGATAATGTTTAAACAATTAGAATATTCAGAAATATTATTTAAAAATTCACTTCGAATGTTTAGTCGATGTACACACGATGAAGGTTCAACTTAGAATGACCTTTTTCGTTGCTCGACCGTCAGATAAAGGTAAAGTCAGCGATGCACAATAGGTGGTAGTCTTTGTCAATACTTCCAAAAACACTATTTCTGTTTCAATAATCAGTAGTAATACAGTTTTTATGTTTTATTTAGTTAAAATTTTTCAATTTATATTGTTTTACAGCCATTAACCTTAGGCAACAATAAATACTGTAATTTTAGGAGTGTGCGAAAAGAACGCGAAAATATCGGGAACCCGATGACCGGGACGAGTCGGGCTGAGTTCGAATTGAGCCGGGTTCCCGAAAATTTCGAGATTCCCGAAGGAATCGGGTTTCCCGAAAAAGTCGAGATTCCCAAAGATTTCGGGAACCTGGCTACCTTTTCTCGAACTACTCTACAATGCTGTACAGCAACCTACAAAATATGTAAATACACAGTTGAATTTCTTTTGCCAGTGAAATTATTGTAAACACGGATTCTATGAATCGTGTGACTGCGAGTACTTGGACATTATGTACGCTGTTGAGCAGTATCGCTGAGAAATTCGGGCAGCTCAGACGTATATTTCAAAATCTGTGTAAATTTAATAAAAATTAAAAATGTTTCAAAAAAAATGTCGAGTGATAATAAGAGTGAACTCGTGGTAGCAGGAAGTAGTGCAGAAGATATCGCGTAAAGGAAGAAGGTAAAGAAAAGCTCTGTTTGGAAACATTTTCAGGAAAAAGAGGATACAAAGGCGGAATGCATACGTTGTCATCATGAATTTAAAACTAAGTATGCAAATACTACTAGTTTATTGAGCCATTCGAAGCATATGCATCCAAACATAAGTACATGGTACTATAAAAGAAATCGATATAAAATTTGTGGCATGTAGAAAATGATACGCGAAAGATTGTTAAAGCAAAAGATATAACAGAAGGAATTGCTCGAATGATGGATCTGCGATCTTTCGATACAGTTGGAGGCGTAGGCTTTAACGAATTATTTATTCTTGTTACGAATCCTTTCCCGAATCCCAACTCTTTCGGGAATCTCGATGAATTCGAGAATCTCGAAATTTTCGGGTACCGGTTCCCGATATTTCGAGTTCTCGCACACCTCTAGAAGAGACGTTCGTCGGTCGTTTTTCTGAAAAAGGATGTACAGTTACTCGTACGATTGTTTTTCTCGAGAGCCCGCGAACACGACCCGCGATCCTCGATCCGCATCGATCGCGATTTCATCTCGAACGGGTATCTCTGGTTTCTTCGTCTTATCTCACGCTTGCTTCCGCGCGTCGAAGGAGCGGAACGTTTCTCGGTGCATGGAGGAATGCGAGTTCTGTTGGCAATCCTCGAAGGGCAACGGTTGCGTAATTTGTGAATTATTACAGCGTGGAATGGCTGTAATTGTCCTTGGAAGAAAGTGACACGCTAAACTAAAAAAAAAAAAAAAGTATAGTTTCTCAATGGAAGCGGAAAATTGGTATCTGGAATGAAATTGGACATTGTTCTGTTAACATTCATCTTTATTAATTAAGTTCACTTTATTGACACTCATATTTATTAATTAAGTTGACTTTATTAATGCCAATCGTTGAAAAACCAACAATTACAACGACTGTTTCGAGTATTTCCGTGATTCGTTATAAACGAGTCGAATCTTTTACGAGAGTACAACGATCAATGTCTCGAGGTGAAAATAAAAATCCACCGTGAAATGTTTTTCGTGTCTGGCGTTTGCAAATGAACGAAAGTTCCAGTCAATCAAGCTCGTTCGAACGAAGCAAGGTTAATAGTTCCAGCGTATATTTCCTTGTTATTAAAACAGACGTTTGGTTCCTTTCGTTATCATTACGTAACGAAAATGGATGCTAGGCATCGAAGGACTGCAATTATCCGGATCAATCGTTTCCTTGTGGAAACGACTGGTAATCTTACTTTCCAGCAAGCCTTTACATCAATGTCCGTAGCCAGATTACCGTCTTCTGCTGTAGTAATCATAGACCATGGCAAACTGCCAATTACTCGGGTTTGCATTTTCTTTAATCTGTCTTTGTATTTTTTTTTTTTTTTTTTTTTTATTGGTATTATTAGAAACTATTAGCTTTGCATATCGTGCATTATAATCTCGACGAATTCGGAAAGGAAAAACATCAAAAAGTCAGTTCAAAATAGTCTGTACTTTAAAATGGCAGAAACGTGTTGTTAAACGAATTCTACGAGTTTTGATAATTCGACGCTTGAAAATTGTCTGCGATTATAGACGGTATAAGTTGATTTAATAACCGTAAAAAATGTTTGTTTGCTTCTGCACTTGATAATGATACATGTATGAGAGGCACGAGAGATTGATATGACTTCTCAACAGCCAAACTCCATCTTTTATTACTATGTCAATAGTCGGGGCAAAATTTATGCAAAATACGAGTAACGTCAATAAGCGATTTCAACATGTATCTAAAATTAAATTAATTTATATTTATATTATATTGTTGTACCGATATCATATTGATTTATCTAAAATTAAATTAATTCATGGCCTAATTTTGTCGTTTCTTGAAGTTCCATATAGTTGAAAGGATGAGATTAATATTCAATTTTTAAGGTACAAATGACTTACTTTCATTAATAGTACGTTTTAAACTAGTAGAATATATATATATATATATATAATGAAAGTAAATTATTTGTTCTTTAAAAATCTTGTATTTATTCTCTCAACTATATGGAATATCAAGAAATGACAATTATTTGAAACTAAAAAAAAAAAAAAAAGAAACATTTATAACATCATTTCTTTGCTTTTCAATTCAGTTGATCAATGTGACTTTTGAATTCTGGACTCGCATGATAGACTTCATCAAAAAAAGGTAAATAAATATAATCTCTTCTCGAGAAATAGGAAAAATTTTCGGGAGCCAGTATTACTCTCCTTTATCCCGAATTGTGGCAGAAAAGATGCGTGTGCAATGAATTTCTGTATGTCCCCGACTTGAGAATCTCGCAAACACACGACAAAAGTAAAATTCACATCGGATCAGGGAATAGAGCCGGTGAATTAAACAGCGAAACGACGTGGGAAAGTCACGTACGGTCGCGTGACGTTATCAATTTTTCATCGGGACGATCGGAAATTAATCTGAACCAGCGGCCGCTGGTAATTTTTACGCGTAATTCCCAAGTGGGTGTGCGAATGGAGCTAAACGAGGAGTTAAAAAACGACGTGGATAATCGCGATCGTTATCGCGTTTCACGCGGATGCTCGATGATAACGGGCTGAGAGAGAGAGAGAGAGAGAGAAAAAAGGAGCACAGTTAACCGCGGGGGCCACCCTTCCTGTGCCTCGAATCGGCAACAAAAGCGTCTCATTTACAAAATCGGCGTGCATGCGACGCACGTTCGAACGAGAACGAGCCTTAACCAGCGCTCGAACCGCCGGGCTGTACACGGCGATCATCACGCCGGTGAGAAAAGAGACGAGTTTTGTTATTCGTGTTCGAGGAGTCCAGCAACGATTTTCACATTCAAACTGCCGCGCTCCGTGGACGGATGATGGCGTGTGCGTGCACGAAAGTTCGAGGGTCAACTTGCGCTTCGAAGCGTTTCAAAACGTGCGGCGCACGCGTCACGCGAAATTAACACTTTGCCGAGCGGTCGGCCGTCTACTGTCAAGAGATGAACGTCTTAACTCTTGGAGTCGTCGTTGCTTCCGTGTATACGAAGAAGCGTTGTTAGCTTGCCGAGAGGAAAGTTTGCGTCTGCATTTCGCTGAGAAAGAGAAATGGAAATCAGCTTAATTTATTTTATATTAATCGTCTAGGGAAAAAAAATCTCCGTGTGTGTTTGAATATTGTCCAACTGTATATGATAATATTGAGATCTGTTCGATAATATCTGTTCGAAGGAAGCGAGTTCGATGCTTGACTGGTTTCAAAAATTAAGTAGCAGAGAGTTACGAGCACTATTTTTTTAAATTAATTCAATTGACTAATCAACTATCGTGTCATGTTCTAAAGACCAGTCTACATTTCAGAGTAAAACTGTCGCGTGTCGCTCTCGAGAGTATTTCTCGCAAATGCATACTGCTCGAGAATATTCTCAAGAGTATAACTCTCGCAAGAAACTCTCAAATGGAGAAAGGCGATTAGGTTCGTGCAGATTGTTCTATCATCGTCACTCTTCAAAAATTAAAAATTCTCCGAATTACCGAAATGACCGAGGAGAAAGCGAGTATTCCGCGAATTTTCGGAACCCGTCGTGGAAGAAAAATTTTGCTAAGGAAGAGAGATAGGTATCGCGGTCACGTGCCCGTTTCTTTGTTGACCAGCACACGCGGTGGACACCGTTTCCTGATGTGGCGAGTCTAAGTGCTTTCGAAGAGAACCGAGAGCTGCTGCACGCTCTGACGGCTTCGGTGTCCTTTGCTTCGCGGCAACGGTTCGCGAAGTACTGTTGCTCTTTTGGTGTTCGGCATTGTGGCCTGGCTTCTTTCCACAGCCGACACGATGCACCGCTAACGCATCAACTTCGCGTCCTTTTACTAATCGCCGCGCCAGTCATTCGCTTCGTTAGAACGAGCGGTGCAGCGCGCGCAGCTGGATATCCTCGCAGGTGCAACGTTCCTCGCTCTGGAATGCTATTCCAGTTTCTTTCTCTCCCCCGATACCTTTTTCTTGGGGAGTTTACAGTCCTTGACCAGTGAATTAGGGTCACTCGCAATTATCAACGCGTTGCGAGATATCATTGGATGCTGGATCGCGTCTGAACAATCGCCACTTAACAATCAGTTTTACTAACTATTAAACGCATATCGTACAAGAGCAAAGGTATCGCACACGTTGAATTAATTAATAGTTTCGCGTTTCTTCTCTCTTTGCGTTCATTCTAGTGATTAATGTAGATCAGAGGATGTAGTCTTTCCGGTATACTTCGCCCATACTGTTTGATCATGCGTGGTTTTTTACTTTTCGATTTTTCTTTCTCGACAACGTAGGTTTAGAGATCCGACTGGAGCTCTTGATCCAATTAATCAACGGTATGCACGTATGTACGTACTCCGTATTAATAAATAGGCTGTAATATTATTATTCTCGCATATTGGACGTGTTTTATATATTTTGATTAACAAGTACATGTACATATGTACATGGAATATTTCTTTCGTATCTGTCTTATCGCGTTTGGTCACTGTTATAAAGTGCTACAAATGTGGAAAAATTATTTATGATTTTTGTTGAAGGGACCTTTTGTATTTAGTTCTGAGTTACAGTTAATTACGTGAAATAAATTTACATTACTCACAGGTTCTACATAATTTTCGCGCGTATTTACGCATTTACATATTCACGAATTTTTTGAATACTTCAATTACATAATGTATATGTATAGTAGTATACAAATTATAAATATTTACATGATTTGTTACTAAATTTCGTTCAGAAATTTTAATGTTTACTGAAAACAGTTGGTCATAATTCATTAGTCGGAGACTGTACTTTAATTTTATTCCATTTTTGTCGTTAATCACTGCTAACTCTTTTAAAAATGAAGGAGGAATATAGAGTGACCACTTAGTAGGGGACCAAAATAGGTTTCTCATTCGTATAACAATTCATTTGCCAGGATGAAATACCTGGTCCCTGTCTCGTTAACGCTTGCTGAGTTAAGGGTCTCTTCACACTGGATGCGCCTTTGGACTTTTAGAATATTTGCCAACGTTAGATAATTAGCAGACCTGCATTAATTAACGAACAGTTTGCAAATCGTTAGCGCAAAATAATTACGAAACAACGAGTGTCCAGGATAAATGTGTAAATATTTGACGTCCTTGAAAAATTGTATTCTGAAAATTTAATACTCCTCGATGCAATATTAAATTTTGTTATTTAATCTTTAAGTACTGTGAACCATCTGTTCCCAGTTTTTATTTATTTCTATTTCTATTGTTTTATATTTTTATTGTTATTATTTTCATTTTATTATTTTATTTTATTGTTTAGTCGCGCTTGGGATTCTTTGTTATTAATTCCAATGTAGTATTGTCGGATCGTAATTGATTATATACTAATTTAGGATATTTAAATACATCAAATTTATATATAAAATATTATTTTGTATTTAAAAGTTTGAATTAAATTGCGGGTTCTGAAACTAGCCAATTTAATTTTAAATAACTGTTGTCGTTTCCAATGGTTCAGTGTTATCAGATAAAAGAGTTAATACACAAATCAAGAACAATCATTGTATTTATACAGTAATTGTAAAGTTTCAATGTTCATAATTCTCAAAGGTTAAATAATCTTTTCGCGTTTTTCTCTCTTTTTTTTTCCTCTCTAAATTAAAGTTTCATTTTTCAATTTTACGCCTCTGTCAAGAAAATCATAAACTCGCGGGCAACGTATATCCCGAAGAAGCACGCGATACGTAATTTACGAATCGTAAAGCGAATTATCACTCAAAATCTCTGACGGGAGAAAAAAAATATATCCAAGCAATTAACGACCCGGGAGATTGGCCAATATTAAAAAGTCAACCTGATGATCATCTAAATTTCTATATTCATCACAGTTACATCATGTCGGTCTGTCTCGCAATTCTTTTTTTTTTCTTTCCTTCTTTTTTTGCATCGTTCCATTAGCACCTTTCGGTTCCTGCGATTCATCGAGCAGAAAAGAAAGGAAAAAGAAAAGAATTGAAACGCGAACGAGACGCAAAGCGGCGGGCAATTCACGCCGGAAATTAGCGGTATTTAGCGTTCGCGGGCATTTCGAAAATTAGCCGAAGCAAAGCGCGTTACGGCGGGCAGGCTGTGTCTCTCTCGCTTTTAAAAACGCGTCGCGAAACAGCTTGTCGGCACGGGTTTGTAACAGGCCACGCTTCTGCCCGCGTTACGGTGCTCTTCCTCTAGAATGAAACTGCGGATTGCGGCGCGTTATGTCGGCTTTTCAGTCCAAACAGTTCACCCTCGGTGGCTGCCGGGAACGCGTTTTCGTTCGCCTGTTCCCACCGCGAATTCCCCTGAAAGCTTGTGAATGACTATCGGCTGAAAAGAAAGACGGAGACGTGATTCGTCGGGTGCGACAGCTTGGAGATACTTGCACTTTGGATGTCGAACGACGAGTTACGTCGTCGATGATCAACTGACTACACAGAAACGATAAAATCGACGATCGACGACAGTGACAGCATTGAATCGCAGTTGGGATTTTTTTTTTTGGAAGACGATTAGTTTGTCGTGTCAGAGTATCGAAGTCGTCGAGTGACAAAAGTCTTGAGAGGACCTGTGATTGCTTTTGTCATTTCGTGTCTAACAGGGCGATACGTTCCAAGGTACCTTCATGCCACGTGCATCACAACTGGACCGAGCAATTATTAATTTATCATAATGTTAGACATATTTAAATTTCTTTCGATTTTATATTCAATCGTAGATTTCACTTATAGAAGAAATAACGATGAAAAACGATTATTGAACGAATGAATTTTGGAATTCTGTGAGACACAGATTCGACAGTGCAAAATGACTGGAAAAAATTCAATTGCGTTCTTAACGGGTTAAATTGCACAAATTCGGTCATAAACGTTTTTTCCTATTGCTTGTACATACATTGTAAATTTTGTACTTTAGTCTTAAATATTCTTCTACAAGAGACATTTATTCGCTGGAAATCTCATACTGTTTCGAAAGACAATCAAACGAGTGCATTTACTCTCGACGAAATTAATATTACGGGGGGAAAGATCTACGTATATATATCTAAGATATATCTCTGCGCTGGAAAATTGGAAAGATCATCGAAAACGCGCATGTGTTTTTTTTTATTTTTTTCTCGATGGCCGTTTAAAGTAAAAGCGAGGTTATTATATTCATTATTATATTGATACAAATGAATATAAATTAAATAAGCAGCGTGTAATTTCGATCTCATAAACTTTAATGCGCTTCGCGTACGATATTTTACGAGTACAAAGCACACCTGGAAAATTACATAGTTGGTCAATGTGCGGCTACTAATTGAATTAAAGCAATTACGAGTATTGCCCTGTAAATTTCTCTGCGCGCGTGATGCACGGACCGGTGTCATAAAAACTGAAGTTCCACGCGAAATGAAATATGCTGCCGTGACTTCGGTGTGGAAATAAGGAACATTAAGTGAAATACCGATGATTAATCACTGTGATCGTGGCGGATACTGGGAATCATTTGCAGAAATATGACCGACGCCACAAACGGATGACATTTGGTTACATAATGGAAAAGGATATAGAATTAATAACATTCATTTATTCCCTGCACGAAGATCAATGAAAGTCTGTGTACGTTTATTTACTATTATTTCTGATTCTTTTTTAAATTCAACACCGTGTGTTACTTTCGATTCGTCTTGACCCATTGTATATTTTCTGCAACAATTTGGTTTGTCAATTGTGTTGATAAAATATTATTGTGTTCTCTGATTGTATATAGTTATATATAGTATAGTATAGTTATATATAGTATAATATAGTATAATATAACTACTGAAATAAATTAGTTGTAAGAGTATATTGAAGGACATGGAAATTACTTTGATTAAATCTACAATTTTGAAGAAATTACATGTAATTAAAATTTGATTGTATAATACGACATTTGATGTACATTAATTTAATATATTTGTCTGTAGTCTGTAGAAATACGTGTATCTATATATTATATTATATTAATTAATAATTAAATAATATAATATAATATTATATATAATATTATAATATTATATTTTATTATATTATTATATTAATAAAATATAATATATAGATACATGCATTTCTACAGACAAATATATTAGATTAATGTACATCAAATGTCATATTATACAATCAAACTTTAATTACATGTAATTTCTTCAAAATTGTAGATTTAATCAAAGTAATTTTCATGTCCTTCAGTATACTTTTACAACTAATTTATTTCAATATTTTGGATTTGTAAGAATTATCATCAATTTTCAGTATTATTAGATTTCAAAAAGTCTTATTTTACTTTAATGTAATTTATAAATAAAAAAGATTGTACAGACGAAATAAAAATATATTTTACCTTCTCTAAGTGCTAAATTTACGTTTCAAGACATTTTTTTCTAAATTTCTAAATTGTAATAATAAAGTTTCATACATTTGTTACGAATTTTCTTGATATTAATTCGTGCATGGTAAATTTCTCGTTCTTCGATATAGTAATTAAAATTATTAAATGAAAAGAATCTGGCATCCATCTTCCCTTAGTCACAATGAAAATAATTCTGAGTTTGTTCGAACAAATTGTTTCTACTACTAATCGTCGGAATTAGTGCAAGGAAACATGGAGGATAGTTGTGGATTAACATTAAAGTTTCTTTTTGGCTACTTTCGCGTTGTCATTATGTTATGAATGCAAATTGAAAGTCAAAGGAGTGAGAATAAATGGCACAGTGGATAGACGCGACTAGTAATTCTTCGAATTAATCTCGCGCGAATAAAACGAAGAGACTTTGTGATAAATCGAACGCGTCGTGACAAGTGCGATGACTTACAGACTCGTTAAGGTAACGAGTTGCGTCCGTGCATCACGTAGCACAATTAAAGCGCGCGTGTGCACGCTATCAGCGTCGTATACAATTCGACCGCGATGACGTTCAGGCATCATCATCGCTTTATCCTTGATTAATTAGTTCTTTAATTAATCAAACGGCTCGACGTGACGATAATTACGTGATTGCAGTTACTTTTGTTCGCCGGCCTAGCGAAACCGACGTTGATTCATAAATAAAACTCAATCTATAAGTGAAATTTGAACGTGTAGGAAATATGTGAAGATTCTTGGGAATATTGGCGATTCAAATGGATTTTGAATTTCTCTTTTGTACGACCGTGTACTTGGAGAATTGTTTGGAGATATTTCACTTTTAATAGAAAGAAAAAAAAAAAAGAAAAAAAGAAAAACAGTTTGGCAATTGAAGAGTTAAAAAAAGCTTTGGAATTTTTCACAAATGTATAGTTAATAGTGACGCTAATAACAGAATAATTTTCTTTCTTTTTTCTTTGCTGAGAAACGGGGATGAAAATAAATATCTCAGAAACTTCGACTTTTCATGTTTTGCACACGGAAAGTTCAATTTCAAAGTTGTATCGTTTCTTACAGTTATATTAATCATACTTTAATCATCAAATAATATAGTTTATAATTGTACTTTAATTATCAAGTGTGATTATTGCGTAGATCACAGTTTGTGTATCAATATTCACGTATACAATTTCAGCAGTAGTCAGAAATCAGTCCAGTGGTTATTCCTCTGATTTTCAAATACCAGGAAGTGCGTCGAAAGAAGTCTTTGTTACACGCGAGATACTTAAATTTCGCGGGAAATTTTTTGGCAGGATCGATCGTTTACGTAACGAGAGATCGCGTCCACCGCAAAACATAATATTATGTTACGTTGCAGACGTGGACGCAGCGGAGCGTCAGTTGAACTCGTTCCTTCTCTCAATTCATGAATATTCCTCGTTATAACCTACAAAGGCGTCTCATCGTATTAGAAATGCAAAGGTCGTCTTGTTAATGAGGTCTGAACTTCCAACTCTTCAAATTCCTTCAGTACAATCCTTCCTTCTAATTAAAGAAGTCGTGCCCCCCCCCCCCCTATGCCAGTTTAGTATCGCCATTTAATAGACGAAGATCGTTTTCCCAAATAATATCCACGAGCACGATCGCGTCGAGTAAAATTCGGACGAGCCTCTGTAAAATCATCGTCACCCTTTTCTTCTACGTGCTGCATTATACCAGTTTCTCAAACAAAATTTCTTCGTATAGCTGCTCGTTATAGCTTCGATTCGAAACGAAATGCCAATTGCAAAGCTACGAGAATTTCAGTCGGAATTTCTTCAAAGCGAACATCGATAAACAAAAATTGTATACAATGTTTCAAGTATAATATGTACAACAGTAATGATTTATTGATTCCTTAGGCCCAGAAATAAACTTGGCTTACAGAAATAGTATATTATTAGTATATTTCTATACCCTTACTACATAAATACTACACTTACTTATTATAAATAGTATATTATTAATATATTTCTACACTATATAAATACTACACTTACTTATTATAAATAGTATTATAAACTTATTATAAATAGTATTATAAATACTACACTTACTTGTTATAAATAGTATATTATTAATATATTTCTACACTATATAAATACTACATTTACCTATTATAAATAGTATTTATACACTTACTTATTATAATAGTATTATGAACTTATTATAAATACTACACTTACTTATATATTACTTATATATTATATTATATTATATTATATTATATTATATTATTAATATATTTCTACACACTTACATCCTCCATGCTTTAACTTACAGCTAATTACAAAAGTATTATATATATATAATACACTATAACAAGTACTATAGTTATAGTATACTAGTATAGAATGATACTTTGTATCTAAAATAATATTACAATTTCGAGAGACGATGCATACGATTACGAAAAATGGAATCGTAACGCAAGGGGTCGAACCTCCGCAATCAACCCTTCATCGTGAAAATGATCAAATCAAATCAAATCAAATCAACCGTACTCCCAGCTACTTGTTCGATGATCATTCTGACGAAGCGTGCATCGGTTTCTGCGTGTGACGGTTTCTCGAAACGGTTAAATAACGAAGCGAACAATGGCGGGCCGAAGAAATGGCGGGTTAACGAGGTCGTATCGCGAGTCCGGCAGTCCGTCTGTTGCCCGAGCGTTATCGCAAAACACGTGTACCCGATACCTGAGCAGCCTAACAATCGTTTCCCATGGTGTATAGAAGCGGACGGCACGGCCCCGTTAACCGGGGCCCCGACACCTCGAAAAAGTAGCCCCAAAATACGCGGAACCGTCGCAGGCCGGCCTGCCTCGCCTCTCTCGTGCATACTTCACTTCCTCTTGGCCCGTTCCTGGGGGCGACCATATGTCGACCGCGAATCAGGATGCCGACGGGTGGTTTTTCGTCTCGCGGGATGGCCCGGTATCTCTTGTTTTGCCCTTGGTTGAGGCCAAAACTCGCCGCCAACTTGGTTCCCCGAAATTTGTCGCTTCTGCGTAGCGAGAATGACTTGTCAAGTGGCTGAAGTTTCTAACTTACGAAGTTTCTAACGTACGTTGTTGTTGTTGTTGTTGTTGTTGTTTTTTTTTAAAATAGGTGTTTAGTCTTTTTAGATTTGTATCATTCGGGTGGATCACTTTAGAAGCAATTACAAAGCGTCGATAAATTGTCTGCAGAAGTTGTCTCCTGTTTGCATTGTAATGGGAAATAAAATACTAACTTATGAAGTTTCTAACGTACGTTGTTGTTGTTTTTTTTAAATAGGTGTTTAGTCTTTTTAGATTTATATCATTCGGGTGGATCACTTTAGAAGCAATTACAAAGCGTCGATAAATTGTCTGCAGAAGTTGTCTCCTGTTTGCATTGTAATGGGAAATAAAATACAAACTGCTGGGGCTGAATTATAAGTTCGTGAGTTTCTTTCATGTGCCATACGTTTACTCGTATTGATCTTTAAGACGAGTAAAGTTATTCAATTGTTCTGCGTGGCGTTCAATGATTCTTTAGCTGTTGCAGTGTTTTTTGTTTTTATCGTACGATGTTAATCGAACATTGGAAGTTTTGACAAAGAAAACGCACAAATTTATGACTCGTCCTAGTAATATTCTTCATTCAACTGTCTTTGGACTTGTATTTGTTAATTGCGAATTACAAGCTATTGTTTAATGCATACAATGTTGGCTACTCGTCTAATAATAAAAGCATTATTTCCTCTTTGAAATTCATTTTAATACCAAAATGATTCGTCTACGTTAGACATTAAGTTACCAACAGAAGTAAGTTTTCAACAGTTGTCGCAACACATTTGCCTAATTTGAACAGACCACGTCACAACCACATAATAATGGTTTTACTCGCGGTCAATCGCACACGTCCGTATCTACGATGACAAGCAATTAGCTTAATACTAAAATGAATTTCGAATGAAAACTATAGTAATTGTACAAACTGACTTCCGTACATTTATGTAAAATCTAAAGATACAGAAACGCAGAGAATGCACGCAATTTACAAAACAATAAAACATCGGAAATATTCGTTGCAAAATTTTCCAATTTTCAAATCGGGTACGAACTTTCTCTATGAACTTAGCACATAAAATAATTTTTATCTGCGCTCCATTTCTTTATTTATTTATTTTTTTTTTTAATGAATCTGCAAGAAGAATCCGCAAAATCTAGCGATGTAGTTCTAAAGTGATCTATTTGAATCGGATAAGACAATAGCTCATTTCATTTCTTTCTTTTTTTTTTCAGGCTCGAGTTTCGGAGTGTGGGGTCGCAGAATGAGCAAGAAGATAGACTCGTTCCGGCGGGCTGGTTCCCGCGAAACGATCTGCTCCATTTCCGAGAGATCGGACCAAGGAAACGCCGGCAACAACACTAACAATCTCGCCGGAACCGGCAACAACAACGTCGCCTCGAAAATGGACAAGCCAGTGGCTGAATCGAAGTTCGACAGCAAGCCAGAAAAGAGAACACCGGGAACGTTTCACCGAGCTCCCTCGCCATTCAAATCCTTCTTCATCCGCATGGGTTCCACGGGGATGTTGAACTCGGCCAGGAGCAACCGGCGATCGCAAAACGTCGACGACAGGCTAAAGACCAGCGAGAAGGAGACTCTGTTCAGAAGTTGCAGCACGAGCCAATTGAACACCAGCCCGACTTACGTGAAGGGCGACGATCCTTCGGAAGGGATCGACCTGCAGATCTCGAGTCGCAAGGACAAGACCGTGTCTTGCGACAATCTGGCCGGTCGACAGAGCGACGATGCGTTCGACGAGCACGTGGGCGACGCTTCCGCTGTCCTGTACCCCGCGTCGATCACCAGTTTCAGCCCGTGCGACTTCGGACAGTCGCGAAACGAGTCACCGATGCGCAAGAGCAGCAGCTGCGACTTCAAGGAGGCGAAGAAATCCAGTTTTCCGTACGCTTTCCTGCGATCGAAGCTCTCCGTGCTGCCGGAGGAACGTCATGGCACATTCGCCGCGAAGGACGAACGGCTGTTCAAAACCGCGTCCGAGGAGCACTTCCCCGCCTTGAAAATCGAGGAAACGTACACGGGAACGACGACGCTGGGACGACGACGAACCAGGAACGGAAATTTGCCGAGCAGAGGAAGCGCGAGCAAGTCTCAGGAGCAGCCGACTGCGTCCGTCCCGAAATCGTCCGGACGAAGCTCGTACGCGGAGTTTCGAAAGAGCTCCTCGGCCAGATGTCCGGGCGAGGACAGATACGCTCTGACATCCGGCCACTTGGAGAGGATCGACGACAACTTCCAGCAGGAAGACGCGGGTTGCTACAGCCCGTACGACAGCAGCCCGATGTCGCTGCGCGGCAATGCGAGTGTTCAACACCCGACCACGACGCTAGAGGGTGGACAGGACAGGGTGGACTTTGCAGGAAGGATCAACGAGTCGAGATTCTCCGAGACGTCCTCCTTGAACGTGGACTTGGACATGGTGGCCACACTGAGGAATCATCGGCGGAACTCGGCGCCAAGCGGCGAGCAGAGACTCTCCTCTCACTACGTCAGCTCGAACGAGTCTGGCTACGACAGCGATGGCCCAAGGGGAGAATCCGCTGCCGCTTCGGAGAACGAGGGCGTGAGCTTGAAGTGCACGGACAGTTCGGACACGAGCAGCGTAATCGACTCGGAACTGGAGAAGCCGATACGAAGCTCGACGCCGAGCGAGTGCCAAGAGCAAGAAAGCAGCAACGACACGAGGATGAGGAAAAACGACGAGACGACGGCGGACGTCTCGGTGAGAGCAGGCGCCACCGAGTTGAACGATGGCATAGATGGGCTCAGGTGGCATCAGAGCAATTCGGGACGGTTGCTGCCGAGCATACACCAGACGTACGACGACGCGGCGATGAGCTCTCAGTTCCCAATGTGCGGAAACAACGGGCTGAGAGCGTTGCAGGGCGCGTCGAAGTCGCTGGACATCTCACCGCATCGAATGAGACTGCAGCAGGACAAGAGCAGGTTCCTCAGCGACATTATACAACCGCCGAAGAGAGTGAGAAGATGCAGGCTGGTTCAGCTGCACAAGAGAGACCCGAAGGAAAGTTTGGGCATCCGGCTGGCGCAACAACGCCTAGGCGAGTTGCGTTACATCGTCGTTCAGTTGGAGAGCGACGGGATAGCGCATAGGTGAGTTTGAACGTTGTGCGAGGCAGTTTGGTGAAGTAAAATTTTGTTAGGAAGCACGTAGTGAGAGATTTTATACAATTCCATGTGATGTTTTTTTTTTTTTTCATCTACGAGTCTCTAGAATTTTTCAACAATCTTTTCGTTCTTAACACTGGAACTATCGATAGTAGTCAAAAGTATTTTAAATACTCGAGTGATTTTTAGTAAAACGTATTAATGGAAGCTTGTGCTTTTCCTTGTATTGTTAATTCTTTCCTGTATCTTGCACTTGGATTTCTTTGCTGCAAATATTATACTTTAGTCGTCTAATATAAAACCTATAAATGTTTCACTTTGTTGCAAGTTTCACTGCACTATCACACGGATTCTAGTGAAATTCACTGTTAACAGAGACGGAAGATTAAGGCTCGGCGATGAAATCGTCGAGGTGGAGGGCAAAGAGCTGAAGACGCTGGAGAACCTGGAGGAGGTGCAGGAGTTTCTCAGATCGTTCACCGGCAACAAGATTCGCCTGATGACCGCGTACGAGGAGACGGTGCCGCAGGTGTACGTCAGCCCGCCGACTTTACCCGGCGAATACGAGTACCTGGAGAACGCGAAGAACCTCTCCGATCTGTCGTTGATCGACGAAAACGGAGCCAAGCAGACCGTTGGTTCGCAGTCGGATCAAACATCGAGCAAACCCGGCGCGGACGAGGGCGTTCAGTCGACGAAGAGGCCAGACTTTCTGCCGCTCTCCTGCATGTCGAAGGAGCGAAAAGCCGCGGAAAGTACCTTGGACTCGGCGATGGAACCGCAGCATTATCTGACCAGGCATATCGCCAAGTTCGAGAAGGGTTACGGCAAGCCTAGCCTCGGTTTCAGCGTGGTGGGCGGCAGGGACAGCCCTCGCGGTGAAATGGGTATCTTCGTGAGGAGGGTTTTCCCCGGTGGCCAGGCTGACGTCTCCAAGTCGCTGTTCCAAGGTAAGACAAAGTAGCTCAACGAGGTCGGAATCGGCGATTATATCGATCGCGTTACACGTGCGTACGTACGCGACTTGTTCGAGAATCGTGGAACTTTCTTTCGAAGTTTGCATCGCGACGACTGGAATGTTTTGCATCATCAGACGGATGAAATTGATTATTAACATTAACTTAAACAATACAGTTAAATCAACTGAATCATCAAGTTAAATTATATTACTAAACAATAACGAAATTATACTGTTACTTGATAATATTTATTATCACAATTTTCGACAGTTTTTCTAACATTTCATCGCGATCGGTTGAAATTAATGACGGAGGCTGAAATGAATTTGATGAATTGAAACAAACAAATAGACAAATGAGAATCATTGATTTTGCACGTTTTCCTAACTCCTTGTCTAACTCCTTGCATCTATCACAAAACCATCCGCGATCGACAACGGTCAGACGTGTCGATCGCACTAACAGTTTCGATAGTTTCTCGAGGATCTATCGCGAGCTTCTCGACATTCCTTTTACGGGCTGGAGCGCGCGGCGGCGTGCAATCTCTCACGTTACCATTCCTTCGCGACAGTGACGCAACGGATCGCAGATTCCTCGGACGCGGATCGCGCAAGGATTTCGCTCCATCGACGAAATAGTTGGCTGTTTCAGGATCGACGGTGTGGCTCGAGCGTGTCGACGTGTCACGTACATAGCAACTTATGTTGCCCGCTCGTTTCTTCGTTGCATTCACGCCATGGACGCGTCGGACACACCACGAATCTTTAATCCGACGCTTGACGTCGCGTGCATTTCTAAACAGTCTCTCGCCCTTTCTCGTCTCCGGCCCCTTCGCCTTTCCTTCGTTGTTCTGTTCTCTCCTCTCGCCTCCTGCCAACCTCCTTTCTTCACCCGCCTTCTTCTTCGGCAGCCAGTGCCACTGGATTTCGCTCGGCAAACCTCGTCAGCTTTGTGTCAACTCGGGGGTCCTTTCCGTTGCTCTCTTCGAGCGAGCTAAATGGGACTCGGGCAGCGTGCGGGTTACGTCCGTTTTGTAGAAAACAGGCCTGCCAGTTGGATCGATTCGGAGATTCCGACGCAGTCAGGGATTTTAATGAAGATCGGAGACGTGAACGCGGAACGAGCTCGTGCTCGCCAGTGGTTTCTCTTCGAGTCATTTCGACTGGATCGCAAAAGTATTCGGAATCTCAAGTATTACAACTCTGTTGTCATGCTACCTTGTACAGTGATTTTGTACTGAATCCATTTTGACTCATTTTAATTTTGTACTGAATCCATTTCGACTCATTTTAATTTTGTACTGAATCCATTTTGACTCATTTTAATTTTGTACTGAATCCATTTTGACTCATTTTAATTTTGTACTCGTTTTAAAACGTGAAGTCTCTATTTTGACAGTTCTTTTTAAAGCTATAATAATAATAATAGTAATAATATCTCTGATATTATCATCGAAAAGAATTATCTTTGAAAAGAACTGTCAAAAATATTGTTAATATTATTATTATTAAAATAATATTATTATTATTGAGATATTTTAATAAGAATATCGTGTAGCGAATAGGGGGATAATTGTAAGAATCCAAACTTCCGTGAAAATCGCAGAAAAATTTTCTTCGTGATCGAACTCATGGAAATCAAAGTTTCACCTTTAAAACAACTCTTTCTTGTTTTTCTTGTTATTTTATATGAAACTTTGAGCTGAATGTTCTGCTAGTTGTTAAACGTCACTACGTTAGAATGTGTTTCCTTCGATTCAGAAAAAATCTTGCTCCAGTAATACAGAGGATAAGGAGAATTGGAAGAATTACTTAATCGTTACTTCCAAAAGAAAGTACCGATCAAAACTGAAACTAAATTAAAGAAAGGTAGGTCTGAATTGATTTTCTCAAATCAAGTAGAAACATGAAACAACGAAGGAATTGAACGTTGAAAATTGTGAATGATCCCAATTCGACGATCATTAAATCCCAATTCATCGATCTGGCAATCAATCGCTGTCGATACGACCAAATCTAAACACAATAAAATTCCATTTTCCGTAAAATGTTATTAAATTCAATCAAATGTAAGAAGGAAGCATAAAGCTTCGAGGAAATTTCCTCGAGGAAGGTGAGAAGAGTGGCGCGTCGTCAACGTCGAGTCGAATTTCGCGGACACGCGTGTCGTCGTCGTCGTCGTCGTCGTCGTCTCCTACGCTAATTTTTGCCAAGCCGCCGTCGCGGTAGGCGACAACACGTTCTACAGACAGGTTTCACGCAAGCGCGTTTCGAGTTTCAACCGATCACGAACACTTTTTTCCTGGGAGCACGCGAACGTCCGTGGTTTCCTCGTGCCGCTGCACCCTGCCGCATGCTTGCATAACGGAACGGCGGTCGTGTCGGTTGCATAAGCGCAGGATCGATGCATCGCCGACTGTTGCCAAAAGGCCTAAAAGAGCTCCATGTTCCAGTCGAACGAAATTTTCTGTCTTCGGATCGATTCTCGAACGTCGGATCGTTTTGCTACAAATCTGCACACACGGCGGTGATTTTACTTACAATAGATGAGATTTTATTTACAATAGTACGCACGAGTATTGGTATTTATTAAATTCTGGAATTGCGCTTGGTTTGCAACATCATTTAACTAACCATTCGCATCCTCTTTCATTGTTTCTTACTTGGGTGGTCTGACATTTTTATTTACATCTTTGTTCAATTATTTGTTTGTTCAATTATCTGACTCGTGCTTCCTGTTTTCTAAATCTAGTATATATATATATATATCATCCTTTCTGTTATTTTCTTTTTTATTTTCTCTCCATTTTTGCCTTTATTTTTTTTTTTTTTTTTTTTATTCAGTACGTTATTTAATGATATATCCATTTGTTGGGTTTACATGTCTCCGGGAGCGAATTATCATGCAAAATTTTTGTCTTGTCGAATGTTTTAGCGTTTTTAAGTTATTCTAGTATATAATATAATTGAGGAGAGAAACGTATTCGCGAATATTATTGTTACACTTTATATTATTAGTTTCACTAATATACATTCGTTTTATAATCTCACAATTGTTCTCCTTCAATACTCCAATGACTTCGTCACCGCTGTTCAAGAGTTAAACGATAGCTTGAACACACGAAAAGTGAAAGGAGTATAAGTGTTTGACCAGCACGATGCTCAAATTCTTGTTGTAGGTGACGAAATTGTAAGTTTAAATGGAAAGGTACTGCGTGGCTACACACATCAAGAGGTAATCGAATTGTTCAAAGCAGTGAGAGAGGGTCCTGTCGAGTTGGAAATCACAAGGAGACACAGGTATCCGTCAAAATTACTAATCCACACCCACATTGTTCTAAATTCATTTTTAATAGCTAATTTAGTGAGTCTACGAGCTTATAAAATAAACTGTTCTACGAAGAGTGTAACATATTTCTTTCAGGTATCCAAAAAGCACGCAAAAATCGGCGCCGTGCTGAGAAGGAGGCAACAATGTGGACGAGTCTGCCCACCGGAAGTGCTCTTTTTCGATTCAATTCTAAGCGACGCAACTCTCGCCGCATACGAAGTTTTAGGATTCTAGTCTATCAGAACGAATCTTTGATCTTTGATGTTTGTTTCAATTAATTTATTTACCGCAGTTGCGTGGGGATTAAATTCATTATCAAACGATCATTATTATTATTATTATTATTATTATTATTTTTATTATTATTGATTATTATTGACGATTATTATTATACAATTTTTATTATTATATTACATTACATTATAGTATATTATATTATTATCATGACTATAAGATTTTATACAGATTCGTTAGAATAGCGTGAATTTATTGTATGCAACTTTTTATTATTATTATTATTATTATTATTTTTATTATCATTATTATTATTATTAGTTTTAGTATTATAGAGAACAATAAAGAGGTCGTAATTTTAAGGTGCTTGAGGATGTGTTTTGCGTAAATATAATAGTGTACAACGATCGACAAAGTAATTTCTCAACGATTATTAAATAACAACTTTATTTCCATGATAGTTTACAAATTTACAAATATGTACAGATACCGAGTTCATTTTTACAATGGTCGCGGATGTGTCTCGTTCTCGTTTTTACAATCTCATCTCGTACAGCTTCTCTTCACGCGTCGCCGAGCAAAAGGTCTGCGCACGACTTAGCCTTCGTTGCCCTGAAAAATATCACGTCGAGTGATCCATTTATATTTTGAAATACTATTTTCAGTCCCGAAGTGTACTACATCTTCCACGATTAATGAATTAATATACATCGTGCTGATTGTGGAAGAATTTAGGCTCGGTCATTATCGTTAAATAATCGCCAGGATCGCTGTATGATAAAACCATTTCGTATTTCTGCGACATTTAGCGAGAAAATGTATATTTATAAAAAAAAAAAAGACAGTATTTTGAAGACTTATGAAGAAAAAATAAAAAAAAAATAAAAGTGTTACATGAATGATGTTATAAGTGCTCACGAAAATATTCGAACACTTAAGGGGAATCTTTACGAATAGATTATGCGTATTGCACGAAACATTTCGGAGTTTCATTAACATTCTAGTGAGACCCAACTATCATGATTATATTGGTCAACTTTGAAACACGTTTGAAAGTATACACAGAAGTTGCAAAATATTTATAAACATATATTTCCTAGAGATCACAAAAGTGTTTAAACAGTCACATTAATAAACTAGATTATGACATTCAATAGAGTCATCTTCAACACTTGTTATATGCTTGAACTAGCTATTCATGCTGTGTAGTAATATTTTACTGGATATATGTTTGCAATAAATATCTTGTAACCTCTTTATACATCGCGAAATTAAATCACGCCAATATAATTATAGCCCTTTCTCAGTGCAATATTAATGAAATTTCAAAATATTTTATATAACACGCATATAAAATACGTGTACGTATATATTTTCGTGAGTCACTGACTTCAAGAAGATACTTCTTGTTCTCGGATGCGAAAGAATCGAAGAATCATGCATTTTCTTGGCATTAGAATTTAATTGTAATTCCAAGTTCTTCCGAAACGTTGTTTGAAACAAAACCTTAAAATAAATTATGAAATAATAATCGAAACCCATTTTTACATAATCAGCATAATCTGTAAAGACAGAAATATCTATGCCCGTTAACTTTATCAATTTCCTTTTTTTTCTCTTCTTTTTCACACGATCAACTAATTAATACTAATACAATGTTAATGTTGATGCATTAACGTTAATAATGAATCTACCAATAATGCATTAACACTGGAGGACATCTGACAAACAATCGTAAGAAGCTGCGCGCAACAGTGCAAGCACTGTCATACTCACTGTAGTTCCTTGTTTTTAACGCGTCTGCAAAGATGCAAGGCAACCGGTCCAGTTTTGATGTTGCGAAATAGCTGAACGGCTTTTCTGTGGGTCAAGTCGTGACAGACGTGGCCATTCACTGCCAATATCTCGTCACCTGCGTGCAAACGGCCATCTTCCGCGGCTTGCCCTCCCGGCAATACCGATTTTATAAAGATACCTGTGGCAAACGTATTGTACGATGACATTAATAAAACGACGATGATTATAAGAACGCGACGAGCGATGGAGACATTGAATTATTTACTCGCAGACAATACTGGTAAATTACGAACGAACGCGAAACTCGATTACTGTTAATATGATAAAATGTAATGGCACTTTTTATAATTCATAAGTAAAATTCATTGAGGAAAATTTAATATTTCCGTTTTCGTGTATCTCTGCGGGGAGACCTAAACTTGCTCAAAATTGTAAAAATGATCAAAGAACTTGGTCCATGAACTGAACTACTATTCGAGCGTCGGTGCATGTTTCCTTCTTGTGAAAAATTACAAATGCCTCTACGAATTTCACACTTCTGTCGACAGTTTTTAAAGAAGAATGTGTATTTTGCGAAGATAATTGATCTTTTGCATTTTTATCCATTACTTTTAAACAGTAAAGTAAAGCATGAAAATTCGAATCACTATCGATTTCCTAATCTTCCACCCACATGTTCGTGAAACATATTAATTAAAAACAAAATAATGATAATAATAACAATAATAATAATAGAAAAAATAACAAGAATAATAATAATGAAAGAAGAACATTCGATCTAAAATCACTAGGATTTTGAACTAGCTCGTGATTGTTCCTCGTCGTTCGAGAAGCGAAAATACGTAACCATCATATACATACATGGTTGACTTTACACAAATATAAAACAACTGAAGAAACGGAGGTTCCACAAACTGCTCGTAAAACTCAAGATCGCTTGTATACACGCGGAGGCAATTTATCGACAAGCAATGCCTCGACATCGGTCGAACGAGCGCGTAAACGTTATTATGCTAAAAAATTATCGGTGTTTCTAAGCAGCGACTTATGATTCTGAACTCTTTTCAAATACGCGCCCCTGAACGTTTCGCGATAAAATAGCCTCCGTTGAACAAGCAGATTGATGACAAGCAATCTTCGTCGGAATAATTTTCTCGCGAGATTTAGATTTTTTTTTTAGCGCCGAGTTCTTTCTGGAGAATGAGATTAACAGACTGCGGACTTTCATGCAAATTTATAGCTTTAGATATGTAATTGAAAGATAGAACGTCGGTAGAAATTTGTTCTGCGCAATATCAGATAGCAATTTAGACGTTTGAGGCATTTTTTTTCATATTATGTGTATTCTCTGTAATTTCGTATAAATGTGTGAAAATCGGCAATCTAGAGGTTAAAAAGATTCGAAGGGGATTTTTGTCCTTTCTGTTTATAGTTTTATAGAAATTATTAGTAGCGTAAGGTTAAATATTAATTCAATGTTGTTTAAAAAATGAGATTAATATAATTTTTCTAGTGAATTTTAAAATAGTTGAATGTTTTTAAATCTTCGCCGACATGTACATTTCTCGCGAGGCTTCGAAATGTTTTTTGAAATACCTAATTTTTCTACTTCTGTAAAAATTAAAGAGGTTCAAGATTGATAAGGGTGGAGATCATGTTGTATCTATTATTTTTTCACTTCTCACGTTGATACGTTGTATCAAAAATTAATATAAATTCGTAAGAAAAATTCGAGGTAATTAATTAGAATTTCTCAATCAACGATTGTCGAAAGAATTCGCGCAATTTCATAAGTAAAGTTTGAAACAGTTAAAATTCAGGATTTCCCAAGTACCCAATCTTCATCGAAATAATATCTTTCGTCGTGAGATTACAAAAATACATATTTTTACGAGTATTGGCAGCAAGTTCTTTTCGCAAGATTCGACAAAATTGGAGATATAAATCCTTTCTGTTTATGATAAAAATTAATTTGAACCAATAAATTTTTACTCGTTACGCGCATCGTGAGTTAAATATTATTATATTTTAGCGTTTTGTGTGAAAAAAGGGAGAATTCGTATCTATGCTCTTTCCGAATTATTCAAAATAATCCATTAAAATTTAAGAAAATATTTGATACATGGTTCATTTTCATTTGAAACCTTAATTCACGCTGGCAAGCGAATCGAGGCGAACGAATTTTATTGAAAGTATTTCTTTAACGTTGAGGAAACTTCGATGTTCAAAGTTATTCAAATGTTTCTATCGCGTTGAAAGCTTGAAACGCATTGCGAGGATTTTAGCAAGTCGTATTAAATGCGATACGATAACGTTAACATTTAGAGATTTATAAAGTTATTTCGTTTTTAAATATTGATACGTCGAAGAACGTGGGGGACGTTAAATTCCCGAGAATATTTAAAACGCCTAATCACTAAGTTTCTTAAATTTTTATCATCAGATCGATATGAATCGTTCTGGTTAACTCGTTAGAAGCTTCTCTCGAAAATGAAAATTATAAGGAACGATGAAAATGTTGAAGTTTGGAAATTCCTTGATGATACGTTCACAACGACATTGTATAGCATTCTAACAATTCAATGGTTAATGGTTAATCCAAAGTTAGAAGTTCAAAGCGTCTTCGTCAAGTAAAATAATTACTACAAAGTCTTTTCGATACTTAATCGTATTTAAAACCTAGAGCGGATTTTATAACGCTTTGCAATTGAACGACTTTTTGTAATTGATAATATTTAAAAATATTGAAACGAAGCAATTGTACTTTTAATGTAGCTGCTTCGAATTGTGTTGGAGTATCAAAATAGACAATGTTTCGAGTATTATCTTCAAGTTGATTAAACGTCGTTTAATTTACTTTAGTATAATTCAATTAGCATTGCACAACGAATAGTAACGATGTTGCCTTGCATAATAGATAACAGTTGTTAACCATTTTTACAACATTCGAATTATAAAGTAGCACGTTAATTATAATAGCTTTAAAAGTTAATGTTATAGCAGCATGAATTTACATTAATATTTAATACATTTACATATTAGTATACCAAATTTATACGGATATTGATCATTTATCTGCAAATAAACCCTGTTACTGTTAATCTTCTAATAAACAATACTGTATATTATCTAGTTAATTATTTCTAAGATTAATCTATGTAAACTAGAAAATAATGTAAACACTCTTTTATAGATGGTAGATAGATATATTTGATACGTAGAAACACACAAATGGTAACATAAAAATACAATTATCGCAGCTAACTACATAGCAGTCATCTCTTTACGTTTAGATAGAACTTTGTTTTCTTATTTTATGTAAAAATGGTGCAAATTTAGTTTAATTCTAGTATCAACTCAACACTGTTCGATTATAATTTACTGCAGTTTAATTTTACGTGATTTTGTTGGCGTAATAGAAACAGAATAAAAAAAAAAAAAAGGAAGAACCTAATTAGGTAGAAACCTAAGCATGCATTTTCATCTCATATTCCCATTATCGTATACAGACATTGCATCACCGTAGCACGTTGCAACAAACTACACGCAAAGAGTTAATTGATCGCTAACAAAATAGATAAAGTAATCCGCCAGTATCTAAATGAAATAAAAATGAAAATCCAATGCTCACTCACCGATGCTTCCCTTGGGACTGTCGCTTCCGCCGACGATGGTGAATCCCAGCGACTTCTTCCCAGGACCTTTCTGAAACACCACCGTCAGAAACGTCGAGACGGTGTTCCTGGGCCTCCTTGGCAGCGTGCAGAAGTTCGAAACGCTCTGCGACCCGCTATTATTCACGCTCGCGATCGCCTTGTCCGAGGAAGTGGACCTGTTGCACTCGTTCCTCCTGTCTCTCTGATGAAGCTTCGTCTGATGCTTCCTGAAGTGGGTGCCGGGCGAATTCTCCATTACAACACCGTGGCCATTCTCCACGTGAACGTTCTCGTAGTCCACGCTGCTCTCCGTCAGCTTCTTCGGCGAGGATTGGTCCACGGCGGTGTATCTCGAGACGACGATGTCCACGTCGCCAGGCGCGTTCCCACTTCCAAGGATCTTCCTAGCCTCGGCCATGCTCAGCCCTCGCAGTCTCTTGCCGTTAACTATCAGAATCTCGTCGCCTATCCTCAAGGTTCCTTCCTTATCGGCCAGACCATTGGGCACCACGTGAGCCACCAAATAACCAGGGCTGGATTCTGCCGTTTTCGCGATGAAAATGCCCAGACACTGGTCGGAACTCTGCCTGGGAAGTTTCACCACCATAGTCTCCGTGGTGTATGGTCTGCTCCTAATTACTGGAAGCCTACCACCATGGCTCTGCGATGCCAGCGAACCTTTGTCGTCCAACCTCTCGATAACAGCTTCCTTCTCCTCGCCAGACTTGGAACCACCGCGATCCCGTCGATCTATCAGCTCGTTGTTCGCCGCTTGACAGATACGAGTCGAAGAATCGTCGAGGGCGTTCAATCTGAACGCGTTCCTCCTGCACCCTCTGCCCTCGTTTCTGCTACAGTAGATGTCCAGGCTGGAGAACAATCTCGCAGTTCTCTCCACGTCGGCAGCAGACGAGGAAGGTTTCCTCGGTGGTAACTGGGGCGGACAGTTTAGGGACGAGTCATTGGGGCCATTCAACAAGCCAGAAGCGCTGCTGCTGCACCTGTCGTCGAGCAAAGAGCTGGTCGCGGAGTCGTTGTCCAGGATGCCAGAGTCGTTGTCGTCCTGGTCTTGCTCCTCGTAAAGGGGATTCGTTCGGAGCTCCTCGAGGCCCGGCAGAGCACCGTACGAGAAACTTCTCAGTCTCCGTCTCTCCCTGTCCTTGCCCTCCTTCTTGTAGATCTTCGCTATTATCTTGCTGGTGGAGCTCTTCAAGTATCTGTCCTGCATCGCTCGGAACTTCGCGGCCAAACAGCTGGATGGTGTTATGCTGTCGAACTGGGAACCGTCTTTGAAAGCTGGCTCCTCGGTGCTGGCTCTACCTTCCAGAACGTGATCCATCGATCGTCTAGGCGTTTGATGGCCCTGAATCAACTCCCTGCCCTTTCGCCACTTGCGATTCTGTTGATCAATGGTCTCCTCGATCACGTTCTTGGGCGAGTCAGCCGCTGTTTGGATGCCAGCGGACGGTCGGAATCCTAGGAAAGAGAAACGTTCCTCTTGCTGAGGCAGTCTTCGACGAGGCAGCCTGCTCTGCGACTTCGAACGTCGTTTCCTCTTCGCTTGAATCTTCTCTTCCTCGATGATCTCCTTCAAGTCCGACTCGCAGACGGACCTGCGAAATTCGTTTCTCATCAGGCCACGTTGGTTCAACTCGCACATGGAGCGGAACTGCGGCTTCTCCGGATCCTCGTCATCTTCCTTGCCCTCGTCGTCCGAGTCGCGGTCCTTGAAGAAGCTGAGCCGCGTGTTTTTCACGCGATCCAGAAGCGGGTTCCGTTTCTCGCAGACTCGCCTCTCCTTTTGGATTCGTTTCTTGTTCTTCTTCGTGGGACTCCGCTCGGTGGTCACTTGCGACGTCTGCACGTTGTAGCAGTTGCGCTCCGACTCGGAGCTCGACGACTTCCGGCGAGCCCATCGCACCGGAGACAAATCTACGAACGCAGACTCGATTAAGAATTACGAAAAACACTCGATTTACAAGTATCAAATGCACCTTGAGTTAACGATTGTTGCACAACGTTTACGTGTACAAAACATTGTTTAAATCAAGAAGTGCTCAGAATTAATATTCCGGGATTGAAAATTATGAATTCGTGAATTTGAAATACGTTCTTTAATCAACAGTCGTTCGATTTCTGAATGTAAAGAATGTTCTTAATTAACAATTATAAATCGCACAGTTTGTGAATATTAAAAATATTGAAAATCGAAGCTTATGAATTATTCAGTTGATGAATATGAAAGTATCGATATTTATTGACGCTTGGGAACAAAATTATATGGGTTCTTTATTTCGAAAGTGTTTTCAGATAAAGTTATTCAGAATTCTTTATATCGCATACTTTCGATGAAAGTGACACAATTTGAAAATAAACGCTGTGACCGAAAATATTGCAATAGCGTGTCTTTCGTATAATTCAGAGAGAAATTGATATTAGTGATATTACTATAATTCAATATTAACATTATTTCTTATTATCAGCTACTATTTAGCTGGTTTTCAATTTGTTTCGAATTCTTGATTATAAATGCATCTTCTCATGAATTGCATCAATGTGAATAAATGTATGTCGTTTCCTCTTCACAAAGATTAACAAATTAAATTATGGTTATATTGAGAAACAAGTTTTCGCTTGTCGTTTTCTGGTGTCACTTACGTCGCAAGTGTGCTATAATCACGCTTTGCTATATTCACAACGTCTACTGAAATGTTTGTCAGTGCTATTTGCACGTCGATTTCATCACTACGAGTCTGACTTTCCTTTAAAAAATCCTCATCTTAAGACTTTGAACGATAAATGTACAGGTTGTTTAAAATATCTGTAATTGCTGTATTCGAATCGTTAATAAATCACACAGCTACCTAAACCAACCATGACACATTTACTAAACAAAAGAAACCTGTGAAAATGTAATATCCAATTGGCAATTTTTCTTTTTCTTTTTATCAGAAAACAGAGTAAATTACTTGGAATGTATAAAAAGTATCATAGGATTACAACTTAATGCTAGACCAATGTAAAGTTGTTTCTTAGAAATGCTAATTTAATCGTTAGAAAAATAATCTTATTTAAAGAACTCGTAACTAGACTGCGGATTTTTATGCAAATTTTTGAGAATATAATTAAATTCTATTAAATGTGGCACTGAAAAAGAATATAATTTAAATAGTATTAAATGTAGCACTAAACAGTACAGTATACTGCAAAGAATAGAAAGAAATATATAAACTATCCAAATTATTTTCCTAAATAAAAACATAAAAATCCACAGTTCACTTTAAACATAAAACCATATTTCACACTGTAAAGAATCACTTATTAACCAGTCACAAAGATAACTCTCCGTCAGTTCACAACGTCTCAATCACTTCACAGACTAACTAATCGAAACAAAAGAGCATAAAAATTCATTCGATAAAAAAAAACAGTTCAAAGTCCACCTAACAGATTAAACGACAATGGAAATTACATTTGAAAAATTTCTGGATGTTGACGATCTTTTCCGAATCGTCCACGTACAACTGATTATCGCAGCAGACGTTAGTCATCCTTTTAAGGAAACGATCTTTGCTCGGCGAGCAGAAAACGCGTTACGAGTCGAAACCTTCGTTCGACTGTGACAGTCACGACGAAAATGATTCGCCTTCTGCGAAGCATGACACTATATGACGCAGAGTTAAGACGTCGTGCGGAAGGCAGGACATCCCGTATGAGCAACACACGTGAACACTCTGCTCGAGTGATAGTAAAAATAGTCGCACGAATTGAAATGAACGGAGGAAGCGAAGGATGAATGGTCGGAAGTGACGAATTTTCGACGAAGCGTGTCGATAGTTTCTTTACCCTTATTTCATTCAAAGTTCAATAAACGTAACTTTGATACAAATTGCGCTGGTAGAATTATTGTAGAGTTGTTCTGTAACATTAAAGTTAGACATGTGTGGCTTTATTATGAAAAGCTGCAAGTGACTGCGAAATATTGTATGACTTTCCCTCGTATCTGTTGTATGATTTTAATAAACTGTTTCCCATCGATTGATTAAGTCGACGCGGTATAAATTTCGGATAAATTTCGATCGATATGGAAATAAGAGGTCAGTAGAAATCGAGCTTTCTCTGCGTACGCATCGACGCGAATTTTTGTAAGTAAATTTTCAAATAATATTTCTCAATATTCTAATTATTTAAACATTATCGAACATTTCTAATAGTTTATTCGTAACAATTATACGATAAATTCTCTTCTATAACATTCTATAACATTTTCTAAACATTATCCAACATTTCTAATAATTTATTTGTAACAATTAAATAATAAATATTCTTCTTTAACATTTCTAAGTACTATTTAAATTATCAATTAATGATTTGTAGTAATCGAGTCACTAACACATTTCTAAGAAATTTTCATTATTTGTATCGCATCATTAACGACCGAAAGATCAGAATAATGTCAATCGATGCGGAGACAAGAGGTCATTGCGAATTGAACTCTTGTATGTCGTACATCGACCAAATTTTAGATGTTTAAAAAAAATTATCAACTGTTCCGAATCACTGACGACCGAAATATATATTAACCTTAAGCAGTACGCAGAATCATTAAGAATTAAACTTTCGTCGTGTGCACATCGACCAAATTTTAGAAATTTGAAAAAAAATTATCAACTGTTCTGGTTCACTGACGACTGAAACATATGATTAACTTTGAGCGGTAACGAGGCTCATTATTAATCCAACTTCCGTCATGTCCACATCGATCAACATTTGCCAGAAAAATTTTAAATAATATATCTGCAACCATACTTTAATCTACAATTTTGACTTCAGGGATCGGTAAGTTGCATGGTGGTAAATTTCCAAAGAACCCCACAGTGTCGTTAGGGGTAGCGCCAGACTAATTGCCTCTCTAAATGCTCGAACTCCGATTTGGCACACTGACAAACCGCGGTTACATTTCACGTTATTTCTGTTACAAGGCACGATATTGAAACGTAACAATAGTTTTTTTTTCCAACAATGAAACTCTCTACAACACATGTGGACAGTTCATACTGGGTAAGTGTAGATAAGTATTCGTATGTTAACTTAGTTGTAAGTGAATTACTATGAAATCATATCTAACACTTGTGGATCATTCATGGATACTAGGTAAGTATAGGTAAGTAGACTTGCACTCGAAATTCCGAAAATTTTGAAATTTCGTTCTGTCTGCAAATATTGGTCTGTTTATTTTGGTTCCCAATGTTTATTTAAATTTTTTTGATTGTTTATTTTGGTTTCCAATGTTTATATACATTTTTTTGATGTCAACACACTTTGTTTTCAAAAATTTTCGAAAATTTTAAGTCGAGATTTCGGAAACTTTGATATTTCTCTTTGTTTGCAAACATTGGTCTGTTTATTGTGGTCCCCAATGGTTATTTACGTTTTTTTGAGTGTTTATTTTGGTTTCCAATATTTAGTTACATTTTTTTTATGTCAACACACTTTGTTTTCAAAAATTTTCGAAAATTTTCAATCGGAATTTCGGAAACTTTGAAATTTCTCTCTGTTTGCAAACACTGGTCTGTTTGTTTTGGTTCCCAATGTTTATTTACATTTTTTGAGTGTTTATTTTTGTTTCCAATGTTTATTTACATTTTTTTTGATGTCAACACCCTTTGCTTCCAAAAATTTTCGAAAATTTTCAGTCGGAATCTCGGAAACTATGAAATTTCGCTCTGTTTGCAAACATTGGTCTGTTTGTTTTGGTCCCCAATGTTTATTTACATTTTTTGAGTGTTTATTTTTGTTTCCAATGTTTATTTACATTTTTTTTGATGTCAAGACCCTTTGCTTTCAAAAATTTTCGAAAATTTTCAGTCGGAATCTCGAAAACTATGAAATTTCGCTCTGTTTGCAAACATTGGTCTGTTTATTTTGGTCCCCAATGGTTATTTACGTTTTTTTGAGTGTTTATTTTGGTTTCCAATGTTTATTTACATTTTTTTGATGTCAACACCCTTTGTTTTCCAAAATTTTCGAAAATTTTCAATCGGAATCTCGAAAATTTTGAAATTTCGCTCTGTTTGCAAACATTGGTCTGTTTGTTTTGGTCCCCAATGTTTATTTACATTTTTTGAGTGTTCATTTTTGTTTCCAATGTTTATTTACATTTTTTTTTATGTCAACACCCTTTGCTTTCAAAAATTTTCGAAAATTTTCAGTCGGAATATCGAAAACTTTGAAATTGCGCTCTGTTTGCAAACATNTGAAATTTCGCTCTGTTTGCAAACATTGGTCTGTTTGTTTTGGTCCCCAATGTTTATTTACATTTTTTGAGTGTTTATTTTTGTTTCCAATGTTTATTTACATTTTTTTTTATGTCAACACCCTTTGCTTCCAAAAATTTTCGAAAATTTTCAGTCGGAATCTCGGAAACTATGAAATTTCGCTCTGTTTGCAAACATTGGTCTGTTTGTTTTGGTCCCCAATGTTTATTTACATTTTTTGAGTGTTTATTTTTGTTTCCAATGTTTATTTACATTTTTTTTGATGTCAAGACCCTTTGCTTTCAAAAATTTTCGAAAATTTTCAGTCGGAATCTCGAAAACTATGAAATTTCGCTCTGTTTGCAAACATTGGTCTGTTTATTTTGGTCCCCAATGGTTATTTACGTTTTTTTGAGTGTTTATTTTGGTTTCCAATGTTTATTTACATTTTTTTGATGTCAACACCCTTTGTTTTCCAAAATTTTCGAAAATTTTCAGTCGGAATCTCGAAAATTTTGAAATTTCGCTCTGTTTGCAAACATTGGTCTGTTTGTTTTGGTCCCCAATGTTTATTTACATTTTTTGAGTGTTCATTTTTGTTTCCAATGTTTATTTACATTTTTTTTTATGTCAACACCCTTTGCTTTCAAAAATTTTCGAAAATTTTCAGTCGGAATATCGAAAACTTTGAAATTGCGCTCTGTTTGCAAACATTGGTCTGTTTGTTTTGGTTCCCAATGTTTATTTACATTTTTTTGACTGTTTATTTTTGTCTCCAATGTTTATTTACATTTTTTTGATGTCAAGACCCTTTGCTTTCAAAAATTTTCGAAAATTTTCATTCGGAATCTCGAAAACTATGAAATTTCGCTCTGTTTGCAAACATTGGTCTGTTTATTTTGGTCCCCAATGGTTATTTACGTTTTTTTGAGTGTTTATTTTGGTTTCCAATGTTTATTTACATTTTTTTGATGTCAACACCCTTTGTTTTCCAAAATTTTCGAAAATTTTCAGTCGGAATCTCGAAAATTTTGAAATTTCGCTCTGTTTGCAAACATTGGTCTGTTTGTTTTGGTCCCCAATGTTTATTTACATTTTTTGAGTGTTTATTTTTGTTTCCAATGTTTATTTACATTTTTTTTTATGTCAACACCCTTTGCTTTCAAAAATTTTCGAAAATTTTCAGTCGGAATATCGAAAACTTTGAAATTGCGCTCTGTTTGCAAACATCGGTCTGTTTGTTTTGGTTCCCAATGTTTATTTACATTTTTTTGACTGTTTATTTTGGTCTCCAATGTTTATTTACATTTTTTTGATGTCAAGACCCTTTGCTTTCAAAAATTTTCGAAAATTTTCAGTCGGAATCTCGAAAACTATGAAATTTCGCTCTGTTTGCAAACATTGGTCTGTTTATTTTGGTCCCCAATGGTTATTTACGTTTTTTTGACTGTTTATTTTGGTCTCCAATGTTTATTTACATTTTTTTGATGTCAAGACCCTTTGCTTTCAAAAATTTTCGAAAATTTTCAGTCGGAATCTCGAAAACTATGAAATTTCGCTCTGTTTGCAAACATTGGTCTGTTTATTTTGGTCCCCAATGTTTATTTACATTTTTTTGACTGTTTATTTTGGTCTCCAATGTTTATTTACTTTTTTTTGATGTCAAGACCGTTTGCTTTCAAAAATTTTCGAAAATTTTCAGTCGGAATCTCGAAAACTATGAAATTTCGCTCTGTTTGCAAACATTGGTCTGTTTATTTTGGTCCCCAATGTTTATTTACATTTTTTTGACTGTTTATTTTGGTCTCCAATGTTTATTTACTTTTTTTTGATGTCAAGACCGTTTGCTTTCAAAAATTTTCGAAAATTTTCAGTCGGAATCTCGAAAACTATGAAATTTCGCTCTGTTTGCAAACATTGGTCTGTTTATTTTGGTCCCCAATGTTTATTTACATTTTTTTGACTGTTTATTTTGGTCTCCAATGTTTATTTACTTTTTTTTGATGTCAAGACCGTTTGCTTTCAAAAATTTTCGAAAATTTTCAGTCGGAATCTCGAAAACTATGAAATTTCGCTCTGTTTGCAAACATTGGTCTGTTTATTTTGGTCCCCAATGGTTATTTACGTTTTTTTGACTGTTTATTTTGGTCTCCAATGTTTATTTACATTTTTTTGATGTCAAGACCCTTTGCTTTCAAAAATTTTCGAAAATTTTCAGTCGGAATCTCGAAAACTATGAAATTTCGCTCTGTTTGCAAACATTGGTCTGTTTATTTTGGTCCCCAATGTTTATTTACATTTTTTTGACTGTTTATTTTGGTCTCCAATGTTTATTTACTTTTTTTTGATGTCAAGACCGTTTGCTTTCAAAAATTTTCGAAAATTTTCAGTCGGAATCTCGAAAACTATGAAATTTCGCTCTGTTTGCAAACATTGGTCTGTTTATTTTGGTCCCCAATGGTTATTTACGTTTTTTTGAGTGTTTATTTTGGTTTCCAATGTTTATTTACATTTTTTTGATGTCAACACACTTTGTTTTCAAAATTTTCAGTCGGAATCTCGAAAAATTTGAAGTTTAGCTTTGTTTGAAAACATTGGTCTGTTTATTTCGGGTCCCAATGTTTATTTACATTTTTTGGATGTAATGAAACACAGCTTGTTTTCAAAAATTTGGGAGTGAAGTTTCGAAAATTCTGTAATTTTGTTACAACAGATATACTTATGATGGGAACAATTTCGTAATATATATTAAATTGCACAGATGTTCGGAGCCGGTAAATTTTTCTCTCTGGGATGAAATGCCAGAGTGTGTAAGTTTAGCGGATTGCAGGAAGTACTACAGGCTTCACTGGATATCTATATTTCTCGAGTATCGACTATAATAATAGAGTGCGGAGCTAAGAGTTGCACGGCGAATAGGCCCTCGAGTTGTTCGACGGCGGATGAAGAAAGCGTTTCGTAAGGAAAGAAAGAAGAGATCAATTTTGCGGTAAACGTAACACGACGAACAGCCAGAAATGGAAAGAACAACGTTTTCACTCGCAATAGCGAGCGACGACTTGATGAAATTGAAATCCTAGATATATATACGTACATGGAAATACAGAAAAATGCAATTTAACTATATGGATCTTTATGTTAATTCACGTACTTATATAAATGTAGTTAAAAAAACTGGAATCTAATTTAGAAAACAGAAAGTTGAAATTTACATAATCTTACTTTATTTACATATATCGCGTACTGCGTTCTGCAGATTTTATCTTGTCTTTATATTGCTTCACTCATTACAAAAATATCTGCAAAATTTGTTGAATTACTTTATTTTTATATGTTAATTCCTTTTGTTATATTCCATTTATATCGTCACGACTGCATAACAATAGGAGTTTATCCTATCGATAAACTAAATAAACTAAAATAAAAGTAATTTATTTTACTCGATTTGATTATCATAAACGTAGTTACACAAACACACGGTGGATATATGAGAATGAGAAGAAATCGGTGAAATATTCAATAATGTATTCTTTGATACGACAGAAACTAGGATACACGAAAATTCGAGTATTTTCTTTTGAAACAGGTACGCGGAGAATGGAGAAAGAATATCCGCATACTTTTAAATGGCAGTGTAAACTGTTCAGACTGACTATAATGCATTACATGAGATTCGAAAACCATGACTTCGTGCCACGAGATTTTTCCGGCATTTTCTCAACGGCGGCCGATTTAAATGATTTGCAGTTTTCCTCTCCGCCCGCAGACAACACAGCATTACGAAATCCTTAACTACCTGTCGTTTTTACCACGAGGAAACCCGTTAACGTCTACGTAACGTGGCCAGAGTTGATGTCGGCCAGTAATGCCACGCGGTTTTTATCTGCCGTACGAGACTGACTTGGCAAAATACAATCTCACAACTTTCTTACAATCGAGCAGAGAAGGTCGCTTGATTCTGTAGAAAGTCCTGCATTGTGACAGCGTGTGACAGCGAACGATGCGGTTTCGGCTGCCAAAATTAACGAGACTGCCGGAGGAATGATAACAGGTTGACCGTGCATCACCGCCGAAAACCACAATGATGTTGTCACAGAAACGTTGTCACGTTAACTAACACGTTGTGGTTTTCCGGTAATGGCGTTCGTTTGTCAGTTACGTAAATGTACACCGAGACTAACAACCTTACTGCATTTACGCGAAAGAATGCGCTTATCTACTAATCTCGTCATTATTTCGCAATTACTTGCATTCTTGCTTGAGGTCTTTGTATAATCTTGTGTCAGATCGGTGCATGAGTAACGTCGCGTGCTTGAAGTTGAAATTTTGAAAAAGACAGTGCCATCGCGTTACAAATTTGCAACGTTTCACACGTGTCATTGAATCTAAACGACTTGAAAAATATTTAAAATCAATGATAAATTGAATTTTAAATATAATACACCGACAATTGTACTCAGCGTAAAAAATGAACGGTCAATTAATTTTTGGAATTTTTCAGACGACATTTCTTTTCGACTGTACTATAGTACTTAGAACTTCAAAAATGTGAAATTTAATTTAATCACGGTACAATGTCATTTAAGAGATTCTAAAACTTAATTGTTGCAGCATAATTTCGTGATGAAATCAAACAATAAATTAGAATTATTATCGGGAACAGTTACAAATGCAAGATTATTATTTTTTTTTTTTTTCTTCATACGTACTGAATAAAGAAAGTCTTATGTGTCGTGCTGACACGTTACAAATCTCCATCACTGAAAGTACCATACCGATTTATTTATTTCAAAAAAATCCTTCGAGCGACAGATACTTCCAACTATAGTAAGATTCGTAAGATTCACAGTAGCAATTTCCAACTTCTGTGTGACGAATATTTTTATATAATATCGGGTTATTAGGCACGTTTTGCAGCACATCGAGCGTGAGGTTGCTGAGTTCATCGTGGCGAACGAGGTAAATCTCGCCTCTTTCGTAGTCGACTGCAGGCTGGCTTCGCAAAAACAGACTCTCACGATGATAGCTAGACTATGCAATGTGTTTTCTTCGCTTTCGAAAGCGGTTTTAATGAAACGACACGCGAAGTATCATCGACGGAGACGTGTACGAGAGTTAAATTATTCATGCATCATTCGTATAAAGTAATAAATATTTTGTAACTGGACCACGTCATGTTTGTTCGTTTATGAGAAACTGAAAATTACAAAAATGCATGCATTGCACGTAGCATGTAGAAATATATAAAATATATATCGAAAGTGGAATATTTTATTAGGGTCTATACAATAATAGATGAGACAAATCTTTATTCAGGTTTATAAAAATTTTAAAATTCATGAAAATCCCCCAATCTGGTAATCTAGATTGATATTCCACATACTGTAATAGTTATTTCGATAATTTGTTAATTAAAAATTTGTACATCTTTGGATCTGAAGCGAAGCGAGAGGAACACATGGTAGCCGTATTGGTTGAAAGTTACGTTCGATTTCGAGATGCAATCAGCCGTTAATTAACTTCAGAATGATTGTAATTCGCGTTACGAAAGTTCACGACGCATCCTGGTCTTGACAGTGTGTGGTAATTGTATCGGTGGTTTCTCACGATTCTTACCTCTGTACTGAGACGCGGCATGAAAGTGGTAAGACGCTCCGTCAAGGTCTTCGTCAACTTGAAGAGGACTTAAGCTTAGAAGTCTTGGCGCCTCGGCGTGGCCACGAAACCAACGCATTTCTGAAACAATAAATAAAATTTCTACAATATCTATACCTAGATAACTGGATACAAATAATTAAAGTAATATACACTGCATAGTTGAATTGAAAAAACAAGTTGAGAAAGAAGAGATACAATTTTCTCGTTTAGTCGAAGAACTTCGTTCTTAAAAAAAAAGAAAAGTCGAGTTTGAAAATTTGTCAATTTGCCAATCGAGATTTAACATAAAATTCAATAGTTTCGAACAGAACTTATTAATCAATGAAACTATTATTCATTAGTGAAACTGTAGAAGCAGTCCGAGCAACAAAAATAGGTTAGTTTTTGCTGTAATAGGAAAAAAATTTCTTGTTTCTCCGTTACGAAATCCGTCTTAATCGGCGCACGATAGTTTTCTCTTGCGCAGGTTCTAGCAAAGGATTGAAAATCGAATCGGCAGATATAAATACGAGGCAACAACGAATCTCGGTCGATTGCTAATAATTCATAAAAGTGAAACGGTTACACTTGCGGCAAATTGGATTTCGCATGAACGAGCGGTGACAGTTTCCGCTGTGTTCGCTGAACCGAGGTCTTTTCTTTCCACATCGGCAGCTGCACTTGTTACCGACGCTGTATACCGCGTAAAAAAACATTTGACGAACGAGCAACCTTGGCAAGGAATGGAGGATGTTATAAATTATCAACTTACGGTTCAATCCTCAGACATTCTGATACCGGACTCTGGCATGCACAAAACGGTATCAAGATCATATTTAGATCCTATTAATTTTTCTTCCACATAACCGGAAACAAATTTCTACGAATTAAATTTCATTGAAATTATTCTATTATTATTACTATTTAATTTCAATCAAATGTTTCACTTATTTCAATTTTTATAATAAATTTCAAACGGTATCAAGATCATATTTAGATCCTATTAATTTTTCTTCCACATAACCGGAAACAAATTTCTACGAATTAAATTTCATTGAAATTATTCTATTATTATTACTATTTAATTTCAATCAAATGTTTCACTTATTTCAATTTTTATAATAAATTTCAAACGGTATCAAGATCATATTTAGATCCTATTAATTTTTCTTCCACATAACCGGAAACAAATTTCTACGAATTAAATTTCATTGAAATTATTCTATTATTATTACTATTTAATTTCAATCAAATGTTTCACTTATTTCAATTTTTATAATAAATTTCAAACGGTATCAAGATCATATTTAGATCCTATTAATTTTTCTTCCACGTAACCGGAAGCAAATTTCTACGAATTAAATTTCATACAAATTATTTTATTATTATTACTATTTAATTCCAATCAAACGTTTCATTTATTTCAATTTTTATAATAAATTTCATTAATCAAATTATTTCATTATGTACATAGTTCTCAAGCCACACTATTAATTGTTATAGTTTGACAGATTTGTTTGGATACCTACTAATAGCATATAATTGTCACGGATTCTGAACATGAAATATCACTTTTCTTCTTACGGTACCACTAATTTTATTTTCAAAAACGACAAAGTGGGACACGAATGCTCGGTCAAATCAGACCGAGATATACTCAAGCGGATCGAAGCCATTATGCTAACGGATCTGATGCAAATTAATTAGCAAATAATGTTAATTCTCATCTGTTCGACTGGAATAATTAATTTTCGCTTGTCAAGAGACCTTGACTCTTGTTAAAACGGTTCACGCTACGACGATTACACGTAATTGCACGATTACGTGATATTTCGTAGCATCGTTGTATCATGGATTCATTTCGATCCTTTTTAAAACTTACACAAATACTTATCCACTTCGTTAAATTATTTTTTACTTATCATTATACTGTAGTAAAATATTATTATTATTTTAAGAATAATATTATTTTGATACTTACGTATACTTTCAAATTTTCCCTAAATGTATAAAAATCCATAATTTATTTATCATTTTAATAATTTCGACTTTAGATCCCAGCTGCTTGTGCATTAAATCACTGCATATGAAATGACCAAAACCTTAATAAAAAGTTTAAAGTTTATGTACATCTTCTTGAAAATAGTGTTGATCGTATTGATATATTTTGATTACTATGAAACGTTATAACTATTAATGTTATAACTATTAATCTCAAAATCTTTAGATGCTCATTGTCAACCATTTCTCATTCCATTTTCAGTTTGTACTGTCCAATCTAACTTTTTCATATATATTATCTTATTAGTACTGAATCTCGTTATTCAAATTTATATTAATATTACAAACAACGTTTAAACTAAAATTTGAAATAACTTTATTTGTTTTAATACATAATTCATCCTTTTATGACAAAACACGATGGCATTGAAGACACGAAGATATTGTGTATGACCAGCTTCAAGTTTTAAATCATTCAATCAACAAATGTTACTTAACAGCTCTTTTAATTACCAAATTATGAATAATATTACACGCTCGTGAAATCGTCCGTTTCAATTGCAACAATCTGATATTTACTCATCCGTAGCTCGTAGGAGCCTATTAAACATTATCTAATCGATCGTATAACCCAGAAATTATTCCAGCGAGTCATTGTGCCGCGTATTGCGGGCATTGAAGTCTCCATTCTAGTATCGTGGCGCCAATGCACAGATGGAGCAATATACTACATAAAAAGTATGAAGAATGAAATAGAATATTCGTCTAACTGCTGTCTGTTTCTTTCATTGAAAAATTCTCTCCGTGGTTAAAGATTTGGCTCAATAATGTATCTCGCGACATAAAAATGCATCTGGAACAACATTTCGCTAGCATGTCGCAGAAATTTTGGAACGATGGTATTACGAGATTTTCAGAGGGAAAGGTAATAGATCAGAATTGATTAAACGAAAAAAACTTTCGAGATAATCTAATACATATGTATATCAGCCATTTATTTTGAAAGTGGCCCAAGTCCATTTATTTTTAAATCGATATATTTAACAGTTTGCGTTTTAATAAATTGAATATTAGTAACATGGTAATAATATAATGTTTTTGTGTTTCTAAATGTATAATTGACCCAACCCAATTAGTATGATACACATTGTTTAGAAAATGATTTTTGATGGCTATAAATGGGACTTGAGCCATTCAAAAAAAAAATTTTTATCATTTCATTAACCAGCTAATTTTCTGTGTACGAAATCTAGTAATTTTAAATATATTAGGTACGATTTGTTTAAAAATGAAAAGACAACGTAGAAACGTAAATATTGAAACAGCTAGCTTGATTTTTTTTTTTGGAAAATGGAACTTAGGCCACGTTCACGTCTGACGCGATGTCAAATTACATTGTAGACAGTAACTAATGCTTATCTAAGAAAATTAAAAAAAAAAAATCGTAAGGCAATGTTAATCTAATGTAGTACAAATAGACGGTGAATCTTCATATTTTTTGTGAAGATGATTCAATTCAAATCTAACTCAAATCTAGATAGGCAGAATACGTTGATATAGAGATTATTCAAAAGTAGAAGAAAAAATGAATACTGAAATATCTCGTAGAAATCTTGCATTGCCTATATTAGGTACCGTTGCGGACAACTGTCCAGGATAGAATCATCCTTTTTCCACTAATAGAAACATCACTCGATCCTTCGTCATTCTTTGTCAGACGGAATACTCACGGAGGCGTTACTGTTCATCTGCTTCTCGTAGAAACCGTAATTTAGCCACCTCGTACTCGTCGAAACGAACCCAAGAACATAATAACTTCTGCTTTAACGGTTCGCCTCGTCCTTCATGGCGAATCACGCTTTTCCCGCGTGATAGTCCTCGCTCAGTGGAACGATAGATTTTTTGAGCAATTATTTTGTCACGAAGAAATCGGTCATTGGGAGCATCGTTATCACTTATTTGTTATTTCTTATTGTGAGTACAGTTCGTGATTAAAATTAGCAATAATTCCTTGCGTCCTTTTATTTTTCCTTGAACACAATTTTCTTTGGATACATATTATCCAAGTTAATTAACTGCATAAATGCTTGTTACTTAGAGCTAGATTATTTGTTTGAAGAGACTCGATTTGAAAAATTACTTATGGTAATGTAATTTTATTTTGTTATGAGTAAACTGTGGCTGTTCATACCTTACAAAATATATGAAGCATGTTTAAAATAAAGTACTTGTTACAGTATTCAATAAATGCAAAAAATTTCTGTCTAGAATCCAAAGGAATGTGGAGTTTTGAATTTAATATTTTGCCATTCTTACGTGTGCTCTTTATTACTTTCAAAAGTAATTATAACTAAATCGAGGTGTACAAGTTGTGACATTACAGAGAAATGTCAAAATGTTTCCGTCTGTTTCTTCAGTTACATTCATGAAAGTATAAAATTGCATAAATACACGTATAGTTATGAAAATCGCGTGCCATTGTTTGCATTATTACAAAGGATTCGAAGGAAAATGTAAAAGCGTGGAATCGTGAATAGAATGAAACGATTCGTTGCACGTATGGAATTTGAAAAAGTATAAAACGCTAGTCATATCGTCCAATCTATACTTTCATGAATAACGAAACATTCAGGCAACCAATGACCTTCCGTTTTTTAATAACGAAATGTAAAACTTGCTATTAAAAGTTTCATCGCGATGTGAAAATTTTCACCACGCGGCACTTTAATAATAAAAGAACTAAAGAGAGGTAGAATTTCTTATTTTCATCTAGCATGCGAGAAACAACGATACTTCGTAAGATTGGAATAGAAAACTCACGCCAAGAGTTATAAAAAAATATGAGAGAAATCATTTAACGATGATATAATAAAAATGCTGTAGATAATCTCTGGACGTAAGGAGTTGAACTTAATTGTTATATTCTATTACCAGCGTCTCGATTTCGCTAGATTTTCCGCGAATGCGAGCGTGAAAAAGCGTCGGCCGTGACGCGGTAAATCCCGTTTCCACGGTCGCATAATGGGATGATTAATACCGCGAGTTATGCAAGGTGTTAATGCATCGATTATATACACGCAGCTACGAGGCAACCGTGAGAGAAGAGAAGGGGAAGGGAGAGAGAGAGAGAGAGAGAGAGAGAGACGACTTTCTCCGATGCAAATATGTATGTCAGCGACATCTTTCCGCTACTCCCACGACATCCGCTTTTCACTTTTCATTCAGACCACCGGCCATCAAAGATGAATCGAGGACCATGATCAAGGATGCCTACCGCGTCGGCCGGAAGTTCATGGTCGCGAACATACCGCCTTAGAACACTCGTGACACTCGTTTGCTCGCGACTATACCCACGTTCGTGCATGACTGTTCATTACATTCATTTATTCATTTTCTTTTTTACTAGCAACACGTGATTAATCATACATACAATATATAACGAAATTTTCATCAGTAGGTGCCATTAAACTTATTATCATCATCACAGACTATTGTAGATGCTAGGCTTCAATAGTTTCAAACTGCTGCTTTTTCGAAAAATTTTGAAACAAGTGTTACAGAATCGTACTGATAAAATAAAATAATACTTTGTGTAATAAAAAATCGGCGAAGTTTCGATAAAATGCAAAAGCACAATTTAATGAGCTGAATGTCCGAGGTGGAGGAATTTTTTTCGAAGATTATGTGGCACATATATGCATATAAGCAAGTTTGCTCCGATTCACGCTCCGATTCACGATAGTTTCGATTGTTATTATTCCGGTGAAACTTAAGTGGGCACGTTTTGTGTCTGGTTAAGGAACAAGGCGGTGTAACTGGTTTTCTTTTAATGGTTATTATCCTAGGTCGAGCATTGTCACGGGTGGATGATTCGCGGAAAGATTAGAAAGTCGCAGATACTTGGAAATCATTCCAGTTATAATTCGATAAATGTTCGATTCCTTATCGCAATTTCCATGATTTCCATAATTCAGTAACCAATGTGTTGTACGATAATCATAAAGCTTCGAAATATTTTATACAGCGCACATAATATTCATAATGAACTTTCAGAGATATTCCAATACATTCGTAAGCAACTATGTGCAATACGAACGAGTGTTGCAATAATTTAGAGCCGATCTTGGACAATTATTGGCTCAATAATTACTATATTCTTCACACGTTCGGTGCTTCTTTGTAGAATCATAACAGTCTCCAATTCCAACGTTTGACAAACAACTTCCCAAGCATGAGCGAGCGCTCGTTCGTTCGGCGCGGAGTATCGTCAAAGTTAAAAAACGAACTTTCCTCGGTCTAAACGCATCGTACGAATGAATAACGTATGCATAAACGATCAAACCACCGTGCACTTACGCACGGAGCTCCCGCGATAAATTTCACGTCGCGCCGCGGCGGAGTCGTTAAGCACTTTGAAGAATCTGGGAGCTAAACGTCCAGTTATCCCGTTCGTAGATTTATCGTTCCACTTTCATGGCTGCCGATTCGTTCCGGCCTCCGGCACTCACAGCGTTAAAGTTCTCTTCGACGTTCCGGATTGTAAATCTTTGCACCCGTTTGCACCCGTTTGCGTCGGTCGCGACAGTTATCGCGAGTCGGTAATACCAGCAGCACTTAGCTACAGATTTCTCGATATACTCGCGACCTTGGTTAAACGATCTTCGGACGATCAATTACGCTTACCATTTTGACCTTCGTTGAGCACAGGTCGATCGACATTGTACGATTTTTATCGACGACAGGAGAGTAGCACGATACGACGCGGTATAACACGAGAATGATTTGCGGTTCTTCGGGTTGAAAGAATATAAGGTCGACTGGTAATGGATTCTTATTATTTTGCTGACTACTTTTATCTTTGTGCTACCTGCACAAGAGTTACGGCGATTTAAAGAATTTAGTACGTAGAGGTATGTTAATCAGAAAAGTTTGCGTACGTCTGTCGAATTTTGAGCATTTAAAGGTGGAAGAAGATCTTAATTAATAATTAATTTGTGTTAGTGAAAATTAAATCATTTCTGAGGTATTGACAATGTTTTCTACTTGTTCAAAAGAATTTATAAATAAATGGAAAACGTGAATTTATAGAAATTTACAATTATCATACGTTGATTTTTACGTTTAAAATATATTTATATTTAAAGTATAATATCGTAATATAATAATATTCCAATTTATTTACATTTTCCAGTAATTAAATAAAAGAAACATCGTAATATTTTTAATAATAATAAATAAATTAGTGTCTATAAAATATTTAAAGTCCTTGTTTCCTTTAAAAATGTTTATAATTTGCAGATATAATGTGTTTCATTCAACAGCGCATAATTTATTTAGGCTGTATTTAATTCAAATAATCGTTTCGAATTTTAAGAAATAGTAGTGGGATTATGCAAGTGAAAATTCCCGGCAATCTCTAAAATGTCAGAGCGTGTCTGGATATCACGTGTGCGTCATAGTCAGTTCACAGCGACAAACATTGAACAGAACACGTTCACCGAGTGAAACGCTCGTTTGTACCAAGGCGCTTTATGAAATTCTCACTTTCAACATCACTTAGTTAGTAAAATAAGAAGCATAAATGTGTCGAGTAGAGCGATAATAAGAAACCATTAAAAGTGAAATAAGTAGAATAAATTGTTGTGGAAATACGGTAGAAAGTTTGGAAATGTGATTGCACGATTGTAAATTAGACGATTGATTTAATTGTGTTACATAAGAATACCACGTGTTATCACATCCTTATTATATTATACATATATCCTAAAAAAAATAGAAATTTTTATAGCGCAAGAACACTATGATTTTTGTACGCCAAGCATTCGTTAATTAAAAACGTCAACTTGGTATTATAACTATAACTATAAATGGTATTATAAATGGCTATTATAAATAAATAACGTCAAACTACACTCGTAATAGAAATAGCGTGGAATTATCCCAATGTTCCAATTTCAGCTTTAATTACTAAAAAAAGTCATACTGACTTTTGTTAACGAATATTGCTGAAACGAATGCTCCTTACCTGTCGCAATTTCATTAGCCGACGGCGACGTATCTAACGCAAGTATCCACGATTCGCTTAAGCCTGGTACCACAATCTGACCCACTTATTTGCGACAGCCATTCGTTGCACGAACACACGAACGATCGTTGGCACGAGAACGGTGGTACCTCGAGGTACTTATGTACATACATACGTTCCCATGCGTCGCGCGGCTTGCGTGCAAGTCGATTCTTTTGAGACGTTCGTCTCGAGAATACTGATCGTAAACTACTTTCACGCGGAGAAGAATTCATCCAGAATTATAGCCGAAAATTCGTATTTCGAATTCGTATTGGCGATTACTCAACTACTCGATTATATACGTTCATACACGATATATATTTTGTCTAAAATATAATAAAAGCGAATTTAGTACAGACGTACAGGTATAGAAATGATTATTTAACTCTCTGTAACACCATCGTCTCAGAAATCATACATTCATGTGTCCACATTTTGAAAATTTCATTTCACTACTTTTATCATTTTATGATTACTTCGAATCTTTTATTTTATTTATTAATCTTTATCTTATTCATGTTAAAATTTTCATTTTTATCTTAATTGTGTTAACATTTTATCGTACAATTGATTTTGATTATTGCATTTTGTAAATATACTTTTTGTACAAGTGCCAAGTTGCCAGATTTTAAATTGAAGCCAATAATAAGTGACATTATAATAATTACTATTGTTGCGAGATTTTTAATTGAAGCAAATATTTTTCGCTTGTTATATAAGTAAATGAAATCCCGGTCAGAGAGGATCAATATTTTCATGGATAAAGAATCGTACGTATTGTATCAGTCGTGAATCATCTCATCGAATGGAAGCTTTCTTTCTTCACGAGTGTGTATCGAGAGTGTATAAATATGGAAATCCAACGAAAATGAAGATGTAATTTGAGCATTAAGTAGCGCGTGTCGAAGCTCTTTCTCTGCCCACACTTTTTATACTATGCAAATTTCTTGAATTATTTTCATACCAAAACACTTTCGAATTATCAAAATTTTGCAATATATGAGACTCGTAAATATTCTATTTCAACAATATACAGTGAATCACAAAAGTCTACATGCGTATGTGAAATATTCAAATTTCAAATGTTTGAAACAAAATTGATCTCGTTTAATTTGTTGGTTATCAATTAATTTCTTTTATTTACTTGCAAAGAATTTTACGAACATTTATTTGAAAACAATCTTACGAAAATCTATATAAATTATCGCACGTGTAATGAAATTTATTCTAATTATAGTCATAATAATAATAAAAACGTATTAATAATAATTATGTAGAATATAGAAGATTTTAGAATTTTGTATTTATTTATGTCTTCCGATGAACGATCGTTTTTCTAAAATTTATGTAATATTAACTAGTAAATAAATTAGTGACTATAAAATATTTAAAATCGTTCTTCTTTAATTGTTTAACTGATATTTCGTCACCGACTATGTGCAGAAGAGTTAGTAATCTTTTTGTTAGTCATTCTTTTATCAACATTAACAACAATTATCTTGTTAAATATAATTCCATTTTACAAAATTATGGATACCTCGTGTCATTTTTACGTTCTATTTTTATATTCCTACATTCTCTCAAGAAATTCCCTCCCGCTTGTTGCAAAATAATTCGAATAAACACTATTGCCGAGATTATACCTATAAGAACTCGATGCGACTCCAGCTGGTCAAATGCCCGGCTATTCGAGCAATTTCAAATTATTTGAAGTATCACTCACCGAATTCCAGAAACCAACGCGGTTGGTTTCAACATACTCCGTCTCAACGAGCAATAAACACAGATGCCGTTAAAGCTCTCTCTGAATCCATCTACCGCCAACCATAAACACGCGATCAGCTAATCCAGAAATTCTTCACGTGCGATCGAGTTCGTTCCTTCGTTCGTTCGATTCCGTTTCTCGAAAGGAGGATGAAAATGGTAGGACAGTGCTACGTGGCGCACGTTCGAGAGATAATTATGCAATTATGCCGGCAGGCAATCGTTTTCACGAAGTCAATTTCCACGCGTCAGGCAAATCTTCCACGAGTCACGAAAATCGTCCGGACGATTTTCTCGAAAGATAGTTACTTCGAGGCTTTTTTCACATCCACGCTGATCTGAGATAGTTGTATCATCGAGAATTTTTGATGTCAAAAAGTATCAAGAGATTAGCTTGTCATGGGTTGAAGAATATTTCTGTATCTTTTTCTTTCTTTCTTACAAAACAGCTTACGAAGAATCTTGAACTCAAAACCGTATGCCGATGTCAGTTCAAAATGGTTTTACGTCAGGACAATTTGTAGACAATTTGACACTTTTGTGAGAAGGAGAAATATGTACTGGCAATGAAATTTGCGCGTACGAGCCGCGATGCAATGCGGAATCGAATTCGCCCGGCATTCCGATTGTGCTCGCGCGATATCCCCGCATTTTCCGATTCGAATTTCGATTAAAATTCATGAACGTTGCCGGCAATAGAAGGCTCGAGAACAGAGATACCGATTGCACGAACTTCGCATAAAGCGAAGTGAGATTTTTCTGGAAATGCGAAACGTTTCATAAAGTTGTGCAGACATTTACGATTAAATTCTTTTCTATACGTAAACGTCGGTATCTTTCTCAAATTTCTTTCGTAACTTCTCCATTGCCAGCTTTTACTTGGCAAGTATTAAAACGGGCGATTACACGAATCATGTTTCAGTGGCAATTGCATTTCGGTATCTCGACAAAGAGTTTTGAAGTGAATTTTTTTTTTTCGTACATCTTCCTAGGAAATACGAATGCAGAAATTGAAAGAAAAAAAACGCGATATATGAAAATATATAGGAAGAACGATATTTGTTATCATATATAATAGCGAAAAGAAAATTTAGCTTAGACATCATTTCTTTAATTGTGTTTGTAAAAAAATATCAAATTGCACAAGGATCCCAACCTACTGATTAATTTTAGTTTCAATGCCTCGAGATATTAACACTGAAATAAAATCGTTGTATCTATTGTATTCAATAAAGTCATTATTTCTTCTAAAATTGCTAACGTGCTCTTAACTTTCGACATCAACGACAGTTAAATCGATGATCCATTCCCAGTCGATCGACAAGATCAAACATTTTTGACAGAGGAACAAGGTGACACATTTAGAAAGGTAAAACTAGAAAATCACGATGAAACTTTATCACGCTACTGCTAGTAGACAGTGAAATAAAAAGACCGAGGAGACATTGGTCGTTAAGTCTATAATTTAACTAGTTAAAAAAGACTCGTCGTTGAGAAGAACTACTCATCACGACGTAGCGTAGCAGATAATGCTCAAGCCAACCAAATGCATCCATAGAATTGCAATCTGATTACTAAGAAATAAACACCAAAGAAAAAGAAAAAAAGAGAAAAGAGAAGAAAGAAGTTTCGGCTTCTCGCTATCTGAAATTACCTCCCTCGGCAATCCCGCTAACCAAAACGCTTTTTGATTCCACGCTGGAACTCCGACTCTCAGCCACGAAGCATCGAATAAACACGCTCCCCTTAAAAATAACCGGACGTACACTCGGCTCGCGAGTATCTCCAACTTTTTTCTGTATGTACGCTCGCTTAAAAATAGGAGGAGACGCGACGCGAGCACCAGCGAGGAAAGCCGTATTCGCGACGACGTGGCGCGTCGCTTATCGCGTTTCCCATTCACGGGAATCGCATACGCGGCGTGGATCGGCTCTCTCTCGGCCGCGTAAGTGCATCTCCGCTTCGCGGAGCTGGTGGCCATAAACCTCGAGTTCACCTCAAGGCTGGCACGAGGTGCGAATTATCGCCGTACGGTTAAATTGCCGGCGATTTTTCCGAGCTCGCGGCGTAGCTCGCCAAGTGGATCTCTCTCGCTCAGAGAGCCTATCTTATTACGCGGCGTTGCACGTGCATCGTTTCGAACGATCGCGGGACAAACTCACGTCGAGCCACAGGGATTGCAATCGCGCGCCGACCGCGAGCTCGCGGGTGTACGAATCGCGGGAATTACGAGGACGACGCAAAATACGAGACGCCGAGCTTCTCTTTCGTTCGACCGTGACCCATAAATTGGCTCCGATGATGGCTCCGTCCACGTTCCACCCCCTAGTTCGTATCGAACCGAGAAGTTCAGCTCGGTTCAGCTGGATGCTTCTTCGTTCTTTTCCTTTTCTCCTTTGGGGATCGTGGTATGTAATTATCGCGCGGTTATGCATAGTATGTGCGTGCTTGAAATAGCGGTGTTTTGACAAGAAGAAAAGAAATGGGGACGTTTGTGTTAATGATTGAACTCTGTTTGTATGTGAGCTTGGTCTGAACTACTCACGAAAATATTCGAACCTCTTTTAAACATCCTGAAATTTCAGTTTTTATTATTAAATCATTTTTTATCTCCTTTCTTTCTTTCTTTCCTATAGCGGCGTAGAAATCGTATCATCGAATCGTATGATTATTCGTTTCGTTAGATGATTAAAATAACGGAAGTGGAAATTTCGTACCGAGTGCATTTGTTCATTAATTTCTTGTGAATATACTATGTGTGTTATGTGCATAAAATATCTTGAAATTTCGTCAATTCTGATTTCGATGATTATACTCATTTTTTATTAACTGTACGTTTGCAGCAAGTATCTTGTAGCTTCTACATAGATTTTATATACAATAACAATTGTCTCTCACACATTACGGTGTTAACAAAAAAATTTCAAAATATTTTATCCAACATAGTTAATATATATAAATCCTTTTTTTTTTATAATAAATGTAAAAATTCGTGAGATACTGTAATAAAAATTCATCTGTGCCAAGTGTACAAATTATACGAATAATTTATTATTAATACAATTGGAGTTCACGTAATGAGAAAATCAAATTTCCCCATTATCTATGATTTCTATAACAGAAATTCACGTTCACTTTGGATAAGCAATATAATGATTCATTTAATCGAGGGTTAATTAGAATTTCTCTCGAATAAATGAAGTTGGTATGAACGAAATACCTATCGCAAGGTGTTATAAGGGAAGGAAGAAAACGAAAGGTTAATCGAACAATGGACGATTTTAAATAAACTTGCAGCTTTAATGTCGAAGTATTAAGCGATTAGTCATACGCGCGGTATGAGAAAGTAGGTCAAATAATACCAGACTACTGTATGTACATAGTATGCAGGTTCCTGATTCCCTGGCGAACGACAAGAATAATTTATTCATGGTGCTCCAATCGCTAATGGGAATAAAGTGCCGGAGTCGTTAGGCGACTGTCGCGTCATACGGGATAATTATCTCGGTGGCTTCACGGTCTCGTCGTTAGAGATTTAGCACCTTCGCGACTGATAACGTAGAACCATGTTCTTTCTCGAGTTAAAGCTGAATATCTTTCCGCGTGATAAATTAAAAAATTCTCTTTAATTTGCCTCTCTTATGACAATAACATATTTTTCGTGAAGAGATTAAGAATCATAATATTGCAACAAGCAAATGAATTCTATTTATGATTCCCTTGTTTCTATAAACACAATCAAAAAAATCACACTTTCAGATATTTCAAAGAAATCGGTAATGTTCCATAGAAAGAATAGTAGAAACTGTTTTTAAATTCGAGTGAACTTGCTCAAGCTTTAAATAAATACTGTTGGATCACAGATAATTGTCATGGCTGCTAATAGCGTAATGATATATCAGTCAAGGGTTAAATTAAAAATTAAATACAGAAGACTATTTATTAACATATTTAAAGTAGAAATTTAAAAGTAAATTCAATAAAAATTGATTATATTAAAGCAAAGAATCTAGTATGAAAATTACTCGTCCTCTATAAAATCTCGATATTTCATTTACGATGTAATGACAGAGATACCTTCTTCTTCATGCACTCCGAGAGGACCGCGAATATAAAATATACTTCTTTTCTCTTATTGTCAGTCTTCATTTCAACGCATTAAATTTCCAGTTTGAATATTTTTATAAAAAATGCTTAAATTTAGACATACTTAGAATTCTTCAATTCACCGTAGTAGCTCTCATGATTACAAGTGAACTAAATAGTCAAGTGCTGTAAAAATCGTGAAATTAAATTGAAGAAATTTAACACACTGATTCAGAAACATTCGTAACTTTCGCGCGAATGACACACAACTCTACTCGCGCGTGAGATCGTGACCTCGACTTGGCAATGACATTTCTCGCAGTCGCTGGTTTTACAGAGCTCTCGAAAATTTTTAGCACTTCCACGAGCCTAATTACTCGGATGATGGTATCTTTATTGAAGGAGCGACCGCGTGAACTACACCGCTCGGTGAATTGGTTCTACATGTGACGAAGCAACCAACGAATAAAGTAATTATTCACCGACGACCATCGTTATCAATTCTGTCGAGAAATTTTTGCTGTTTGCAGGAGTTTCTTTAAATTGTCTAAAATTCGTTGATCTCAGAAATTTGTTGTAACAGCTGTTCTTAGACGAGAAATATCTAGTTGTGACTTTTGGCGTGAAACTGAATTATGACAAATATTTGGGAACAAATAACTCGCAAGTAATAGTTCGATATTCATTTTAAAATAAATATTGTACGTTTCAATTGTTATTTTTCACGCGGGTGATACAATAATTATCCAAAATGTAATGAAATAAAAATATTTATCGAGTTTATGAGCTCGAGGAAGATCTGAGGTTAAAACAGCTCTATGTGATGATGTCGAATAACTACCGTTCACGTTCGTACCAGGTACTACTCGCCACTGTAAACGATCGGGAAAACGATGTTCCGCGATTGACTCAGTGGTGGGCAGATTCTCCAGCGAATCATGATGCAAATCTGAACTCGCGGTGCGCACCGCGATTCTGTAACGCGAGGCAACATCACGCTGACTTTGGTATGCGATACGGACGATTAAAGCTTGTTCCAACAGGCCGGTCGCGGCGATTTGTCATTCGTCGTCCCATGGGCCTGCTCGCGACATGCGAAATACGCATTTAAGGAGAGCGTGGATCGTACTCTTTTCCTTTACGTGTAGCCAGTAGAGATGGGATCGAATATCTCACAAGTATATTCGAAGCTCTGATCATTGCATTAGAGCTTGTAACATGTGGTACGTCCAAGTGTACTCAAATCTAATGTTTCGTGAGTTTTTCACAATTTCTCTTTGGGATATAATGAAATATTACAAGATTAATGAAGAAGAGCAAACTGAAAACCAATTAAAAATAAAAAAATATTTTGGTTCAGGGAATCCCCTAATGTTGCAGGTGAACGATCTTTAAAGTAACATGGATCTTATTGACTTGATTGATGTCGATTGTAAATACATGTCTGACGTGCATACTACGCGATCAATGCATGTGCGCAAAGAAGACAAATGATTATCATTGCTTAAGATTGTCATTGCTTTCATTTTTGGATCCTCCGGCAAATTATTGATTTCCAGTATTTTCTACTTCTGTGAAAGCTCCAACCTTGTGGACAGTATCCCGAACACACAATTTACAAAATAAATGCGTTGCAAACGAAGCATCTTTATTACAAACGAAACTTGTCTCTACTCTTTCGAAATCTCTTATTATCTCAAAAGCTAGCTTGAACAAAATGAACACATTGGTGTTTATGATATCAAATAATAAATGTACTGATGCATTGCAATGTTCTGTTTATAACATTCGACGTGAAACCTTGACTCGGATTGGCGAGTGCACATTGGACTTGACTCTATCCCTAGTAGCTAACGCCGCGGGTAGGTGAAGGTTTATCCGGCCACCGTTACAAATAACTCCGCGTGAGCGGTATTCGCGCGTTCAGCAGGGTGGCTCTGCTATCCTATGGTGGTTCGCTTTAATATCGTCGCGGTTTTTCTGGCCGTGGAAATTACGATTCGCTGGCTGACTTACCGGTGACTTCGAACTATTTACGAGACCGAGGAGGCGGCCCGAGGTAACGAGAACTCGCCGCGTGAATAGTCGCGCCCCCTCTTTGTGTCGTGACGCTGTTTCTCATAGCGCGCGGCTGAAAATGCTTTTAATCGATTCCCGCGACAACTCCTCCCGTCGTGATTTGTGCGGAGAACGAAGCAACGAACATGTAAGTATCCTACGAGGTTAGTGTATTTATGTTGCGAGTAGCTTGTTGGCCGAGAACTCTTAGGATGCTGGAAGATACGGTTGAAAAGTGGCTTTTGAATTTGCGAGCCGCCTTCGGACAAAACTGTTAGGAGAGGAAACATTTATATTGTACACTGAGCGAAATTGTTTCTTGATTCTTGTTGAGAATCCCTTGAAAATTTATTTTATCCACTTGCACATCGTGAAATATAATGGAATAGTCCACGAGCAATGGTTACTCTGTTATCAATCAGAGAATCATTCGCGAGCAACAACTGACTAAATTTTGTATTTATTAATATATAAAGAATTCAGAAGCCATTAAATGAAAGTTACTTCTTATTGCATATGTTGCGAATTTCCTTTTTTGCTGAGAAGCTTCAATCGACAGAACAATAATAATATTATAATAATTTGTAATCATTAGAGGATTTATTAACGGAAGAGTATTAGTTTACAAGTCGATTTGAATAAAAGATGTCACCATATATTAATGTTTTTCTATTTAATATTTTATTATAATGGGTTGCTACTAACGTGTAAACGATATCATTGGATCCTAGATAACTACTCACTGTCAATTAATAAAATTAATTTATGTGCCTATTTTTTATTTTATCAGCATCAGAAAACTGTTTTTCATTGTGGAAAAGATTCAATTGAGGATTTATAATTAATTAATGTCGAGAAGATGAAATATTTTACAGCTAAGCAACCTATTTTTATGCACCAATAATACCAGCTAATGAATAATAGAAAATATTGAATTTTTACAATACAAACGAGACAAGTTATGAATGAGTTGATAAACTACATACAGTCAATCAAGTGGCACATTACTGTCATTGTTATATGTAATAGATCCTACAATTTAAATTAGGATATAAATGAGTTCAAGAAACTTTAATTGACAGTTAACGAAACATACGCACGTACAAAAGCGCGAACGAATGAGAAATGATTCTAGTACTAAGAGTACTTACATCGAAAGTTAAAAGATAACAAGATAAAGTTAAAAGAGCTACACGCAGAGAATACATCTCTTAGTTGGGAGATTGAAACGGCTTTCCATTAGTTCAGGCAGGTATTTCTCTGGCAGAAAATAGAATGTTATTCTGATAGAACAAGCAGGGGGTTTAGTTAGCGTAGAAACTAGCTACGCCATAAGATATTCGAGTTTCAAGTTTCACATTTCTGGGATACATCTCACTCAGAATCTTACAAACGGCCACCACGTGTTGCAATAACAAATCATAAGGAACGAGCAGTTGACGTTTCAATATACATTTCAGCTGGATGTGTACGAGATATAAGCGCGTTCCTATCTCGTTAAGGTTCAAAGTATAATTAACGAGTCTTCGTGAAATTTTATATGCATGTTACATTTATAACATAATATAATTCTTCTGTTATTCTGTATTTGATTTATTATAATATAACATTATCTTTCTCTTGGAAAAATTTAGCACAACTTTGAGAAGAGAAGCGTATGTTGTCTCTTTAATTGTTGCAATGGGCAATAAATTGTTGCTATGCTTTCCTCGAAAGTTTATGAAACGTAACGCACGTCATTCTTGTAAGTAGTCATTAAATTCCGGAAAGTATGCGACCAGATTAAATGCGACATGTACTAAATACAATGCTGTTTCCGCGTTAGAGTGGGAAACTGGCATGTAACAGCGTTACGTGATAGTACGCTCGCCAGAATGATTCACAGAGAATTGATAACGTTAAACAATGTCGTGACAAGTAAATATAGCCCGTTAGGCAGGTTGCGACATTCCGCAGATAATGCACAATTAATTTCGACAAATGAAATGAATTGCTGCCCTGGGATCAATTCGTGGATCTATAGTGCCGACTTTGAACAAACACCACGTTCCATGATAATCCGATTTCATTGCGGCGTTAATAAAATTTTAAATGTTTAAATTCTAGTATGTTTTACATGTAATACATTCGTACAATAATGTTCGAATATTCCTGTGAGCAACTGTATGTCAAGAACTCCACCACATTTTCCGATTTGAAAATGAAAATTTGAGAATACCGATCGATTACGTAATAGATTAAATCGCAGAAAGATACAATATCAGGCAAGTTTGCAACAATCCTACCGTAAATATCGAGAATGTCGGTAGAAGAAGTCGCACACAAGAAGTGATAAAATATCGCGTGTGTTATCGTTCATCGTTCAATGCTTTATTTTCATTCCAATGTATATCCCGATCTCGCGTGGAGCGGAAGCACAGTGAATGCTGTGCACCACGAGTTCATCTCTCTGTAAGATATTCATCATTCTACTCGCGCAGTCTTTGCCGGATATTATTTATCCCTTCAGAAGCAGAAGAATTTGCGAAAAGTAAAAAAATTGCACCAGTACAATTGACCTTAATCAGAGAGATGAAACGTAAATTGAAATAATAGGAACGCGAGAAAAATGTGGAACGAAGTGTGGAAAGAATTTTATTTTAAAATTTCTAACTTCCTAATCTTTCAAAAATCATAAAATTTGTCCAGTTTTACATTTAGAAAGAAACAATTTACTGCCGTAGCATATTTTTTGTTAAAACCAACTTTCAATACGCAATGCTCTTAAAGATATGTGAGTTTAAACTTAGGAATATCATAAAAAAATCTTTGTGACTTATTATTAGACAATAACGCTATTTGATCAATGTTGATATTGTCTAATATGGTCTAAATTAATATATATTCTTGTCCCAATAGTCTATTTCACTCAATAAAGTTCTACATACCTTTTCCATTTGCCTAACGAAATATCTATTGATCGAGTTAATTATCAAACTGTCCTTAATATTGAGTAGTTTATAATAAGATCAATAAGTATTATACAATTCCTTTACATTTCTTAAAATTGTAAAATCTAAGTAAAAAGAAAACACACCCCAATGATTCGAATAACAATGAAAATATAAGTATTCGATAATGTGAATCAATTGAACAAAATTCTAAATGAAATGTAGCATGAACCCTTAATGGGGTTCGAAATCATCGTAATTAAAATTGAAAACAAACACGATGGCCCCCTTTATTTCGATGAAGCGAGTAATTCGCGAAAATTCGATGAAAACTCAAACCGAGGATACAGATAGATGCATGTACGACCGAAATGTAAGACGAAACGTGATTTGTGTGCATGACATTCTTCGAGCGCTCATAAAGCATTCTCCACCGTAACTCGCTCCGCTTCCTAGGTATTGTTGCCTTTACCGAAGGATTCTTGAATCTCAACTCGTGTACAAAGCGAGTACGGAAGAGACGTTCCAAGTAACTTCTTGCGCACCACTTCTGCTACAGACGAACAACAATGCGGTCTAGGTGCTAGACGTTCAAGACCTCTGTTCCACGCAAACCGCGCAAAAATTCTCTCAGAGCCGGGTGACTTTTTCATTTTGTCTCATTCGTTCGAAATCGTGCATCGACGCGTCTCGTTGCAGGCTCTTCAATTGAAAAATTAATCACGCAAGCTTTTCGCCTGGAAGTTGCCTTGCGTACCTTTCAAAAAAATTGTTGAATCCTTGAAAATACTATTATTGTCAAATCTCCAGCCATGATCTATTTATTCTTGATGATCGATACTGACGTTGCCATTTTCTTCACTTATTTTTATTTACTTTTTCATATAAGATAATTTCACCCGTGATTGTACACAGAACATTTATCTATTCTGATTTCAATATGTCCTTGTTCTTTTTCCTATATTGTAGTTAGATTTTGTTCTAATAAATCTACATGAAATTTTTTTTTTTTTTTTTTTTGGCACAGAAAAATCTAAAAATTACTTTTGTACGAAATATGGGAATTGTTTGTGGCTGAAAGATTAACCGAGCGAACGAATGGTCGTTTACTCCGTAATTTTCCTCCAAATTCGCAGTCATTTAATGCAATTGTACTTTTGAACCAAACAAACGAATGTTCTCTATTCTAATTATTTATTACACTTTAGTTTAGTGCAATGGATGATACGAACACGAACATGAATTTGATTGAAGTGAGGGGCGATCTTAAAGTCACAATATAAATCAGGACAAGATAGAATTGATACGTAGAATAGGAAAGCATCATTTTACAGCTAACTAGAAAGGAAAGATCTGATGTTGGAGATAATAGAAAGGTGAACATATCTAAAACAGGCTCACTGAAAACAAATGAAATTATAATACAAATCGAAAGGTGTTTGACCATGAATAGGTGAGAGGTGTAAGCGACTTCTATGTTACGTTCGCTTTATCGAGATTTGTTGTAACACTGAGGTATAACAGAATATTTTCAAAAGGAAATTTCGACAAAAGACAATTCTTTAAGTGAAAGAAAAATAGTAGTTTCTTGTTTTTATAATCAGCAATGTTATATAACAATTATTATAAAAATAATAAATTATTATAAATAATAATAATTATTATTACTATTATTATATACAATAATATGTATAATTACTTTAATATTTTTGTTTGATTTCTTTATCATTTATTAATTATTCGATAATTGCAGCTGTGATTTCCATTTTCAAAAGTCTCAATTGAGGGATTAAATTTCAATTGAACTGAACTTTGGCATGCAGAAATAATAATGAATAGTAAGTATATTAATTCCTCGAATTTATAAAGGATTGATCATTATTACGAAGATCTCTTATCACTAGACTTGTGTAAAAATAACAGTAGTCCATGGAAATTCCTCTCCATTTATGAAACGTAAAGCAAACGAATAAAAAAGGAGCTACATCGCATAAAATTGCGTTTCCGGTCAATAACCGTTTCCGAAACAATGTCAGATTAACTGTAACTTCGAGAACAGCTCGTAAACTTTCGTTAATTTAACCGACGTGATTAAAACGACTTTAAGAACAACGGGAAACGTACAAGCGGGACGACGAACGGCGACATCAAACGTTATAAAGGCATTCGGTCGGAGAGAGATGTGAAATATTAACGCATAAAAATACCCTGGCTCGTCAACCATAAACGATGATTATTCCGCGTTTCGAACCGTTGCACGCTGAAACCGCTAATAAAAATCCGTTTAAATCATTGTGATCAGTTTCCCTAAAAAAATTCGCCAAATTAATTAAAACTCTAGTGGAACATTCGCGAATTTCAGAAAAAAAGAAAGAAAAGAAAAAAATGCACAGTATCGAGCGTACGAAACGGGATAAATATTTATAAAGAAAACATTTTCGCGTTTCCAACGCTCTGCCAGAGATACGTATGATTATTCGGCTCTAAACATCATTCAAGTTTAATCCAAAAATATTCGTGTTCATATTTATTTCATTAATTTCTAAGATTTCGCCACGTTAAGGAAATTAAGGAAGCGATTGGATTAGAGTTAGTTCGTATAATTGAAGACATATCATGAATGACAAATAACGCGAACGAATATATTAAAACCATCTGATACGCACCAATTGGTTCAAGTATTTCTATTTTGGTTGAAACTAGGAGAAAATATAAAAAGAAAAAACTGGCACAACGAGGATTATATTCTCATTATATTTTTTGCGTAAATGCAATGTATTTTGAAGTTGATTTTTATTAGATGGAAGTATTTCCTCATTCTATAATACATAAACAGATACCAAAATGACGTGACCGAAAATTCATTGGTTTGAAAGATATTTGAAATGTAATTTTGTAACTTATTCTTTTATATATAAGTTCGATAAAATTGAATTAAAATATCTTCTATAGTAATGAATTTTCGACCACGTAAAATGCGTAGAATGAGAAAATTATTCGTAAAAAACGAGTGTATTCAAGAAAACATATATATTTTTAGATGCTTCGTCACTTTCATAAAAAAAAAAAGGAGCCATTCAATATTTTTCCCTACATCATACTCAATTTACATTCTTCCGTGTTACATTTCTTACTATCGAACAGCTGTGTTCAATATTCCAAAAGAAGTTAATACTCCAAAATAATGATCGCTTCATTAATCTCCGATCAAGGAAAAAATTTCATTGTCAATACGTCCAAGCGTTCTTAAAATGAAACTCGTGTCCCATTGAACGCGTCTTTTACACCTAACGGTGATTCGGTGGATCAAGAAGGATGAAACACTCGATGAGATCAACGTCAACATCCACGTTCGCCAGGGAAATTTATTTCCAGGTATGGCAGCGGGAGTCAGGCAGCGAGGAATAAAGTTTCTGAACTCACGTTGCAGCGCAGGCTATTGACATATTTCGCCGCGGACATATATGCCTATTGAACGGCGGAGATTCCGGAGCGAGCTGGTGAAAAAGTAGGTAGCCACGAACGGTGTCGGTCCCCGAAGTGGATTAGTCGATCTCGTTTCCAGCGGTGGTATTCCAGAATCCGCGGAACGTCACGACGTAAACGAGACCGGTTGACGGGGGCAAAAAGTTAACTGGCCGTGCGATCTTAACGACCGTCACTTTATTAAAACTCGGGAATACACATTGTCAGCAATTAACGTCGCGCGTACGTAGCACCTTTCACAATCGGCTTGTCCCGGCGAACGTCGATTAACCGGAGTTCGACTTACACGTGTGCGTGCACACAGGGCGTTTCTTTCTTCTTTTCTTTCTGTCTTTTTTGGTCGAAAAATGTGCAACCGATGCAATTTACTACACTTGACAATGTACGCTCATCGGTATGGATAGTATTACAAGTCGAAGTTTGACGAATTTTTGTTGAATTGCATCCGTACGGTAGAATTTTATTAGCTTATGAATTTGTTTATTTATTGGAACGAAATTCTACTTGAAATTTTGTCAATTAAAAATGTTTTAATGTGATTTTACTATGTAAATGGAAAACATTGTAGAGATCTTTTCTATCCAGAGTAAAGGAGGAATAAAAGTGTTAGGTAGAACAACAGAATTTTCGGATAATGGAACGATTATTTTTCTGATATTAAATTGCGCATGTACAGATGAAAAACAGGGAAATTACAGTATTTTTTTTTTTGGATGTTGGATTACTAAGTATATTCCTCTCATGCTTCAAACCATTGAGGTCTTTTTCTAAATGTCTTGAATGTTGCTACAAATAAGAAGATACATCCTCATCATTTTCATTCGTTATTTCAGTTTGTGGAAAAATTATGCCCACGACATCATCGTTGCTCATATTAAATATACTATAACTCTTGTTGTTTTGGTTTGTATTGTATTGTACTTGATATTCATTTTGAGATTAGTTTCAAAAGACTTGAAATTTCCAAAGGACTCGAGGAAACCTACGAATTTTTGCGCTCTTTTGTTCTATTCCCTTTGATAGATAACCAAACAGGTTCTGTCGTTTCTTTCATGATAATAAAGAATGACACAGTAATAGGAAAAAGGAGAAACATAATTTTTTCTTTTTACTAGAATCGATTTCTGCGATTTGCTGTCTCGTCCACGAAATAACAGATAAATAATAAGATAATTTAAAAGGCTGTAACATCAATCATCAAGGCCATATTTACATAATTCACAGTGCTTTTATGCATTGTAACGTGCATGTTTTTTTCTTTATAAGCTGTTGTTGCAAGTCAAACAGTTTCCGTTTCCACGTGCAACGTGGAATTAGGAGCTCGTTACAAGACATGAAAATTAAAACGCATATCGCGCATCGTTAATATCGCTTACACAGACTACTCATGCTCAACGGCTACCGTTATTAGACCTAACAATAATACCGCATCATATCGGATCATGTTGCAACGTTACATCGTAGCGTGCCCAATAAAAGATAGCTCGTTAATCAATAACACCGTGTAATTTAAAAGTCACAGGTTTACATTTTAAAGATACTTGTTACTTCGCTATTGTATTTTATATACTATTACAAAAATACCAGATGAATTATTTATAATAATTATTAATTGCCAGATTTCAAATTGGAGCAAGTTAACCAGCAGCCTTTTCCGTTTGTGGAACCTCCCATATTCGAGCTATCATTGAAATAATTTCTTGCGTTTAACTATCTTGATTACAATATGTTTTACGTATTCTCATAATTGCAAAAATTTATTGAAATATCAGAAGTTAGTTTTAATTCCGTGATAAATCAACGTCTCGTTTATGAGTAATTAAAATGTCCTAAATATACAATAGTTTTTCCTGCGCTCAAAAAATTATTTACACTACTACAGAATTACTTGTTAGCAGCCAAGAAATATAGTATTCTTAAATATTGTTCTATTTATGTGAAAATTCCATTAATCGAATCTTTTTGTCTTTCTATTGGTTTGAGTGTATTGTAAATGAAATTCTGGTTATAGAGGGTTAACAAACGAATAATTTTTTGCACGGGATGTCCCAAGGAAATTGGTTTGCAATAAAAAAAAGTCGTTTATCTTAACTATATAATATATTTAATTTTAATTAATTATATATAAAATATTAATGTAATCTATAATTTAACCATAATTATATTTTATTATATATTTATTTATTGTTTGTTTGTTTTTAAAAAGTAAACTGAAATATTATATAATATATATATAAAAATTTAATATTATTTATAATAAAGATAAAAATAATATATATACAATATAATAAGGATAAAGAATAATAATATATATATATATATATATATATATATATATATATATAATATAATAAGGATAAAGAGTAATATAATATATATATAATATAATATATATATAATTCTTAATATAAAAATTAATTTTCAGTTTCAGAGTAACGTTACCTTAATAGCTTGGTGCAAGCAACGACCTCGCAAATTTTACGAGGATTTCTTTTAATGGTACTTTAAAACAAGGCAGACGCTCGCGAACCAAATGACCCGTTTTAGTCACGGGTTAAAAATATTTTCTACGCGATGCACGCTCTCGAGGAAGCATGAAAAGACAAATAAGAACGCCATTTCCAGGTTCTGATATTTTTATTAGTATAGCCGTGGAATAAAAATATCCGACGAATCATTTTCTAAAATTGGCAGACGATGCCAAAGTTGCTTAAGAAACAAGAATCTTGTTTCAACACGGTACGTTTTCCACAAGTCCTACGAATTTTGTTCTTCAAAGAATCTGAACCGGATAGCTTCGATTATTTGTACATATGCGTAAGTTTTGATTGCGAGTTTCAAAAATTGATACGTAAGACGTTTTTTAAATTAAAGGCACGTTGCGTAAGTACCAACGACAGGTGACTAAACGCAGTATGCGACACTTTTCTATCATGTCACGTGCATGTAACAAATTGATCGAGTGAAAACTGATACATATTTATAATAAGGCAAACATCGTAACGTTGCATTCACGATACTTTAAATTGCGCTAAATATATTTTAAATTTTTTACATTTATATAAATATCCTACTCGACTCTACTCTTATTTATTTATTCTATATATTTTTGCGCATAGTCTGTATTTTGAGCGAGTAACTAAAATATAACGTCTTTGTCAAAAAATTAAAATATTATATTATACAGAACAAAAGCTTTCATTTGTATATTGTATCAAATTGTTAAAAATGTACCTATCAAAAATCATTTTCAAATTTATAAAATTTCTACGAAAGATTACGAATTAGTTTTACTACTCTAATAATTTCAGTAGTTCTAGAGGAAATTGATTTTCAAATCGCTGCTTCCTTTCTCGCATTATTTCATACTTTCATTCTATATTTTTCGATACCTTTGCTACTATTGAATTTTGCTTGGAATTCTTTGTTATTTACAACGTACAAGACGAGTCATCAAACTCGACCAATCAGCAAACAACAGTTTCTACTTGTCGTTATCAAAGACACTCCAAACGTCTCGCTCCAATATTTAAATGTGTTAATACTCGTGCAATCTCGCGCGTTGAACGCACGCGATAGAGAATGAAAATAGAATATGAAAAATGCATACTTGGGATCCTTCGCCTCGGGAAGTGGCAAAAATACAGGCAAGCCATTCTCGAATTCAATTACAGATTAGATATGTCCGAAGGTATAAAACGTACTGAAACTCGACGATTAGATCGCGCTCCAGGCCGATTGTTATGTAACGTGCCACGGCTGTGTGTACGCGGAACAACTGAATACCTAATTTATATCGCTATACGCTGGCAGACAAGCCCGATACCATTCGACTGTGGCTCGGTTCAATGATATCAGTAATTACACGTAACGAATGAACCCGGCCGTAGACCTAACAGCATTCCTCGGGGCTCTTTGATCTAGCCTGAGCGTTTTCGCGCGCGAGTTCACCTGAACGCGGTTTAACTCATGGAATTCGAAGTTGGACGGATATAATCGATCTCTTGGCATACCGCGGTGGGCAATACTGCTTGCCACTACTACTCTACTCTCTCCCAGAAGTCGAATCGTGTCTCAGATAACAAATACAGTATTATACAAATGTAGGACCATTGTTTAGCGTTTGCGACGCGTTTCTGTTATGCTAATGGCTGAAGTCGGAAGCGAATGTTACGAAACGAGAAAATTATGCGTTGCTATCGGAGAACTAACAATAAATTAATTTGGAGGGATTATTATGTTGACGAAGAATTTTCAGCTACATATTTTTCTAACTATCGCTATGCTATAATTCAATTTGGTATGTTTATAATTCGACTACGGATTTTTATATGCATTTATGAAATACTTTAAATATGAAAAAGTATATAAATATCTAAATTACAATGCTTTCTACAATATATTCGTTACATATAAAACTATTTTCTATCAAGATAATTATATCTATCGTCGAAAATTAAGCAGTTTGTAAGTAAATAAACTGAAAGATCCACTGTATCGAAAAATTCTCATCTACTCGTGTTATAATTTAAATGAAGACGCATAGAACGTTCAGAAGCTAACCAACGTAAGTTACTTTTCATTAAAATCATTACAATATAATAACCAAACTGTTCTGTGAACTACTTTTTTCAGAATGAAAGGATATTTGCACATAAGTCAGACTCACACCGATTGGCTTCTAAATCACTCATACATTTCCTTGGATTTACTACAATCTACAACACAAATTAAGAAATTATTTCCCGTGAAATCGTGCAATCTATGTATACCTTGTCAAGGACTACCCCTTCCTTCGATGTAACAGCATTCCACGCCAATGATCAACAAAATCATCGATCGTCGTTACCTAACGAGCTTCAAGCTATCAAATATACACTGAGCGCTGCATAGTTTCCTCCCCGTTTAAACAACTTTCACGAAAAGCAAACAAATATTGGCCACGTAACGCGTCAGGTACACATATATCGGTGGTTCGACGCGAACGCCGAAGAGAAAGAGGAAGATAATTGGCCGCTGGCAGGATTTTTTGGCGCGAAGTAGCCCAGCCGGCGGTACGAACAATGAGCGACTGAACGATACTCCAGAAGTCGTAGTTGACCAGCGACGATGCCCCATTCAAAGCCGTTGAGCATTTTCTCGTTATCCAAACAAGGAAGCTGGCACGAGCGCACGCTCGCTGTGTACCAAACGATTTCTATCGGTTCTACCCTCCGCCGCGTACCAGTTCTTTAGCCAGTGTTGTTGTCCAGAGGAGTACACCGACCTCCTCTTCTCGTCGAAGATCTCGGTATCGATTCCCTGCGTTCGGTTTCTGATCGCGAGAGACCTCAAGGCGCCGATACCGGATAAGGCGAACGCAGGTGCAAAAGGTGTACACACACAGAGAGAAAAGAACATGAGGTCGTGATCATGTAGTGATGAAAATTCGAACTCTAGTTGGCATGATATTTCTCAGTTTGAAAATTAATTTACTCGAACTATCACCGCCTTGAATATTTCCGTTGCTTTTGGAGATAAAACGAAAAGTCTTTGTTAATATAAATTATTCGGTATTGGATTGGTAACTGGATGCGATGCAGTTCGATAATGTTTAAATTTATATTAAATATTTTGAGAAAAAAAAAACGCAGAAACTGTATTGTCCAATTAAATTATCTCTCGTTCGAGAAATTGGTTTCAAAAAATGATATCATTTAATTAAATAATATCAAGAAGAGTTGAATGCTAATGATTAGTATTGATTGGAGTTTGAAGGAGCACGTACTTTGGAAGAACATAATGTGCGGGAACTTGTAAACGTCATTGAAGAGTAATTGAAAGTATTCATAAGGTATTTCTTTCGATAAGAATTAGAAGAAAGATATTTCTGATTGGTTACTCTTTGCGCAACCCTATTTTAAACTAAAGGATAACCGTGATTAAAACGTATAAGTTCCCACATAGCAAAAAGATTCTTTTTACTATAATTACAATTGCCAGTCCCTTCGTAATAAGAAGACACGTATCTTAACGATGAAATTGTAATTATCGGGTATCAAGAAGTTTCACAATAAGTCAAGACTGCTCCACAAGAATTCGACTGTTTTACAATAATATTTTGTCTACCTAGAGTCGAAACTTTGATTGATTCGAATCATGAATTTTTTCCGTTGGGCTTTCCAAGCTACACGATTCTCGTGAAAGCTGACTCCGGCGCTTCTCGCCGAGCCACGCTCGATCGGGAATCCTACGTTCCATCGGAAGCACTATCAAGGCCAGGGTCGTAGGCACTGGTACCGCGTCGCAAGGTGAACCACCAGACGCTCCTCCTCGGAATCGAGTCTTCCTTCGGGCAATTAGCGGGCGCAGCCTCCGAGGAAATCCGATCGAGAGAAATGTAGAACGATGTGTTAAATATGTACACGTTGGCACGTGTTTCCTTTGTCAGTTCAATGCAAGTTTGCACGTGTGTATGATGAATAGCGTTACGAACAACAGCGAGGAATTTCTGGTTGATTTTTCATGTTTCTTGAAAAACTCGCAGCCCTATTGCTAAATCTTCTTCTAAAATTTTTTCGTAATTTCTGTTGTCTATCTCCATTCGAACGGATAAAGTGACAAATATTCTTCTCAATCTATGTACTTTGTGGCTACTTCAAGCGATAATAATAAAAGACGAATAATAATAAAATGTTCAAAGCACGTTTGCGCTATTCACGAAACACTACTTTTTATTCGTGAATTGTAACGAATCAAAAACTCAGTAATTATTCTAAAAATCTAAATATTCACTTATGAACAGTAAACGTATTCATTTTGCTTTAACGACCGAAAGGAAGAATAATAATGTTGCCATATATTTCGACATAACATAAATTGCAATTTCTTCTTATGAATTAAACTAGATTATACAAGAGTTGAAAATCCTAGAATTCATTGCGCGAAACAAGAAAATTCAATGAGACGCGATCAAATCTCGTTTAAAGTCAATTGCTCGAAATCGAGAAATCAGCGAGAATGCATCAGCGTAACGATACATCCGTATGCTCCTCTTTATAGTAATCGTTGCTTTGTAATCGTTGCTCGAGAAGTTCGATTCTCCATCATGGTCAAGCCTAATTTCCACGCGGCCGGCACAAAAAATGATTTTCATCGATCAAATCAACCTCCCATCGGTCAGTCTATTTATCTCGACGAAGTGTATAATCGATCGATTCGACACTCGGTAGGCCTTGTTTCGCTTCTGACGCTAGCGAGGAAATATTCGAACGACTACGAAACCAAGGCGGTCAGCGTGTTTCATATCTTGTCATCTTCAAGGAAGCTGACCCCATAAAGATCGTGGTGGCTGACCGTAGAGGTGCCCGGTACCCGGTGGAAACCTTCTATCAAGGCCGCGGCCGAGCTAGTCCTTTTATTTTCTGGCCATTTGACGAGAGCGACATGCCAGACATTCCACGTTGGAATACCCGTGTAACTAGAGATGGGATCGAGTACCTCACAAGTAAGTTCGAACCTTTGCTCGAACGCTAACTTCGAGGTATACTCGAATTTAAGTAGACTTCGAATATTTCGTGATTTTCATTCCTTTATCATTTTTATAATTTCTCTTTGACTATAACGAAGTATCACAAGTTTTATTTGTTAGAATAGCTGCTTTTCCTCCCAACAATTAATGAAAGGGCAACTGACAATGCAACTTTTCATTCAGAATCCCGAAAAGTTGCAAGTAGATGATTTTTAGAATGACAGAGATTTGATTGAACGTTACGTCGACGTGCATATAATACGATCACTCTATGTATATACATTTGTGAGATGGAGAGAGACAAATCTCGTTTTAGGTCACACATATATGATACAAATTTATCATCGTTTTCATGTCTGGTCGGAGGAAGGGGAAGATCACTGGTTTTCGATATTCAGATGCCATTTGTGAAGATTTCCAATGTTACAAACTAGAATTACTTATAAGTACAATTTCGAATACAATAAATATATAAATTATTATTTAAATAATTACATTATTTAATCGTTGAAATGTTTTTACTTTCGCGTAGCATTCAAAACCTGTGAAACCAAACTTGTCTCTACTCTTTCGAACCCTATAGATACTCATATTTCTATGGTTAGAAAATAAAATAAACACATTATACTCATAAATACAGAGACTGTGCTCATAAATTTTATTCATACATTGTACTCCTGTACCAACGGGTGTACTTTCGAATATTCAATACTCATGAAACCAAACTCAGATATCGAACTTGACACGAATTTGTAAGTGCATGTTGGTCTTGATCCCATCCCTACGTGCAACTATGTCTTCAGTATGGCCTACGTGCGTATTCGACCGTATGTGCACGAATATTCCCGTGCTCGCGTCTGTGTACGCACGCTTTATACAGGGTGAGCCACAGAAAGCGAACATTCCGATTTTCTGGCGCGTAGAACCGCTTAATGGAAATTTCACGTTCGTCTATACGAGACCCTGCGAGATTTATGAGAACGTGAAGTTCGAGACGCTGCGTCCTGCACCGTCATTTTCGCTCGTGATTTCTTTCAAAATATACGCAGCCGGAACTGATCCAACGGGAGAAATCTTATCGATTTTCTAACAGATTCGAGGTTTACTCGAAATATCAAGCATCGTGAAACGCCGAGAAATTTTTAGCGCGTAAATATATATATTTCAGAGATGAAACTCGTCGATCTGATCGCGATCGGAATTGAAAAACTCAGCCTTAACGAACCACATCGCGCTTTCTTTCACGCGGATGTACAGGCGAATAGAGTTCGCATGCATATTCATAGCAGAGAACCACGGCGAAGCTGTTAAACTAACCTTTCGCGGCTCAGTCTACATACGTCCAGTCATTATGTTAATTAGCACGTTCGACGTCGAACGCGCAGGCATTTGAAACATTTTGACAGAGAATCACTCCATACATTTCTTCCTCTGTAGTTCCATTTGCGCGTTTCGTTACGCGAACGTATTATTACTTTCCTCGCGTTAATCATCGAACTGCGAAAGAAATTGATTTTTGAAAATACACACTGGCGCTTCGGTGGTTATACCAAAGACGGTGGCCCGTTCGTTAATTACTTCGATTTCTGAAGCATCAATCATTCGCGAGGCGAGTGATAGATCGTCTCGTAAATTACTGGTAACCCTCGAATAGCATCGTCACGTTCTATTTTTTTTTTTTTTGTATTTGACTAATAATAGAATTGAAACGAGTAGTAAATGAATTATAAATTTTTGCGGTCTTCAATGACTTAATAATACCTACTAGATATTGTAACTTCCAAATATAACAGCATCGTTAGGTTGCAGATGACTGATAATATAATTTATGGCAAACTACTAGAATCTAGAGTAAAACTATTAAAAATTTAAACAATTCGATTGTCAAAATTTAATAAACTCAATTCTATTTCGTATTTCGCATTTCTCACGACAGAGATATTATATTTTACTAATAAAGTTAAATCAAACTAAAAATTCCAAAATTAAATGATTCCGCCTTAAATAACTATGGTTGAAATCAGGTTACAAGTTAATTATTTTCTCCACGTCCAACGTTGTTACGTTTAACGACAAACAGGCGTGAATGTAATGTCAAAACGGAGCCTGTAGTTGACATTTATGCATCTGGTAACACGTGTGCACGCGATACGAGAGTGTGCGTAAAGGACGGCGACTCAAGGCCGATCGTCGGCCAACCCTTTCTCCATCTTGCAACGCGGTCGCGAGAAAGACAATTCGAAGCCGTGAAGTTACCGTGAACACGGTGTATCTTTATCAAGCATTGTTGCATTGCAACGTCGATACACACGGTAACATACGGCCGTTTAAACAAGCGAGTTTCTCCGGTGACACGTACATGACTGCGTTGTTAGAGACATTAACAAATGCCTGTTCGTATTAGATAAGCGAGCTTTGACGAAATGTTGTCGCAAAATTGTGCGTAATCTTGTTTTTCCACAGTTGCTTCAACGCTGTGTTGCTATTTATTTTTAGTAAATTGACAAATTCTTTCTTCGCGATAGACAATCGAAAGAGTTGTTCTTATTTCGTATTGAACTCTAGGCAAAACTACAACAAATACTCGGTTTCTTTTATATTTTCTGTAGAGTGTGGGTGTGTTAATTGCTCATCAGACTTTTTGGAAATTAAATATTTTTGTGACATTGATTCTTTTCTTTTCTAATCATCTAAATTATTATATATATATATATATATATATATATATATATATATATATATATATATATATATATATATATATATATATATATATCAAACAAATGACTTTTACACTTTTATTAATTAAAACTTCTAATACAATGAAACGTACTAAGTCGTAAAGTATAAAACGTTTCGCAACTATACTAATGTCTAAATAATTTTGTGACCAACTATACATATTTGGTTGTTGAAAGGTATGCGAGTGAAAAGAAAAACCTGTTTCTCGAAAATTACCGCTGACAAGATAGACATGTACAATGTACGAACGTTCTCTCTGGAATTTTTCAAGAATACGAGAAAAGTATTTCATGCGATAACAGTTCCTGCCAGAAGATTCTCAATCTCAATCTGCTATCTACGCAATCGCTCTTTTTTTAAACAGATTCATTTATTCCAGTTAAAAAACATTTTTCTGCGTTTCACTTTTCATCGAACGAGTACTTTCGAGCGCATCGCGGTTGGACAAACGATCCAAGAGTTAGATAAGTCTCTCGTTACAATGAAATTAATGAAATTTTGGAATACTTTATGTAAAACGCATAATACGTGCATCTATGGAAGTGACTTACTGTAGCAGGATCGATTAGATTGGTCGATATACGACTTCCATTGTCGAGAAACTCAAAGGCTGCGGCGGAACTACGAACTACCGCATCGTCGAATCGAAAACGCACATCGTCGAACGTCGAATGTGTTCACGTAGTACGTGACTTTTCGTTTTAATACTTTCTACGCTTCGACAGCCAATACTCGTGAGTGCCATGAGAATATTGATTGGCTTTCGAAATGAATTAACTAGAAGTAGTCGGCGATGAACGATGAAAATTCATTCAGTCACCTCCTTCGTTTCGTCGACTTTTTATGTTATCATACAACACCATAATTACGATTGGGTCAGAATTTCTGCGAAGCAAGAAATGTGGAAAACCGTGAAATTGATCCTTCGAACGGAAACGTTCGTAGCGTAGAATTTATGTTTCTGTTAAATAAAATATGCTGCACTCAGCGAGAAAGAATACTAAATATTTGAGTTGGTATCTAAATACTAAATATCTGAGCGTGCAATATTTAAAACAAATGAAATGTGAAATAAAATGAAATTTATTGATGCATATTTCGAGTGAAAGTTGCAAGAAAGTTGGGAATTGCAAACAAAAACCTCGTGAAGATTTCCAATAGGTATACTACCAAAGTAATTGAGGAATAAATCTTTAATAAATTAACCACAGAATAATTTTTAATTCTTAACTGGTATCACTGAATCATCAGAGAATCATAACAATTTAAATTCAAGTCAGTCGATTTTAGAACTACTATTTTAGGAAATAAGATAAAACATCCTAAATAGTGATGTAATATAAATTATATACAGCAATCTATTATTAGTAATTATTGTACTAATTAATTATTATAATAATAATATGTTATTTGAGGATTAATTGGAAAATAAATCCTGGCTGTATTAAAGAAAAAGAGAAAAAGAAAGAAATTAAATGAGGAAGAAAATGAAAGTTAAAATTGATAGCATCTACTACATAATATAATTATCGTTTTTACTGCACGCTTTATGGCTACAATCGCGGTAGCTGGATCATAGAAAAAGGATTGAATATCTCGTGTCGAAGGCGTGCAAGGACATATCCCCTTTGGTACTTGACTTTCCTAAGAGTTCATGGAAAGCGACCGGACATCCAACATGTAACGATCGCATCTTTTCAGAGAACTGGTTATAAGAGATATAGGTATCTGAAAGCTGTCTCGTATACGTAGTTGGAGACCACGTAGTTTTTTTTTTTATTATTTATTGAAGAAACGTAGTTGGCATCCATCATTCTACTAATCATTTGTAACCGTTAATGAGTGTGCCTAAATAATTTTATATTCTACAGTATACAATACATCTGTCAAATTTCAAATATCTAAATGAAAAAAGATTTTCATGGATCTTGATTGATTTGCCAACTAAATTAGAGTATTTCTAAGATACTAATAATTGTTTTCAAGTTTTACTAACAATTGTTCAAAAGAATATACAAATAAATGGAAAGCGCAATCTTGTGAAGATCTTTATACAATATATTTATTATAAGCCTATTATTATAGGTGTACAATAAAGTGAATAAAGCAAATAAATTTCATGAATTTTTGTTTCGATTTATTGTAGTAAACTTTTTTTCTAGTAAACGAATATCGAAAACATTGCCGTTCTATTAGAATCTACATAATTTTAATTAATAAGTAAATTGGTTGCAATATTTAATTAAATTCTTGTTTCTCTTTAAATATTTGGAATTTACAATGCACACAGTCTTTAGTGACTGTATTTAAATTTTATTCTGACGATCTAAAATAAGGACAGCAATATAAACCATGATGGATCGCGTAATAATTCTGTCAAAGTCTGACTCGCGTTGACCGGAACTACTTATTAAGAATCACAACGCCAGGGCTGAGGAAACTTTGAAATAATTTGATATAAAACAGTAAACATTGAAATATTTGCATAAGTAAATACTATTTGGAAACACTATTTTATTTAACGCTTAAATGAAATACAATTTGGAAATACTATTTTATTTAATGCTTAAATGAAATACTACTTCATTAAATATTTAAATCATGAGAAAATACTATTTACTACTTCCACTCGGATAAAATAAGACGTACAAATTTTAAAACTAAACATATTTCGCTACTGTCACTTGCTATCTTCTATTCTGTTAGGTTGATACATTATGAATGTCGACGAGCGTAGCAACTTAGGTACATATGTGTGTTGTATGAATGTTGTGTATTGGTAGTTAGGGAAAACAGAGTAGTATGGTGTGTGCGTGTCCAAGGTGTGATGAAAATATAAACGTGTATACGTATGAGATATAAACGAGATTCGTGTGCACGTATATATGAGATATAAGCGAGTTTCGTGTATACGTGTATGTTAGTTGTAATACCATTATTCTAAATATTATTCTGTGAAATATTACTATTTGATGAAATATTATTTTCGTATATTTTAATAAAATACTTATTGCACAATACTATTTCCATATATAACTACACATGAGAAAATAAAAATATTTACATTCTATTTACTATTTCATATTTACTATTTCTCCCCAGTCCGGGCGCTGAAGTATAAAAATCAGTCAAACGATCTAGTACTACGACAGAAATAAATGTCTATCTTTTCAAATCTATCCCTGTATTTTTTCAAATCTATTCAACTTACGAAAGAAAAAGTAAAATGAACAGTCATTTTATTTAATAGCCAAACAATGAAGTAATCTAGAGAAAAGTCGAACTAAGTCAAGTATTTCGATCATTTCATTGAATCGAATAAATTAATATATTATTCAATTCGCCGTTTCTGTAATATATTATTTGAATAATATAGCTTCTATTGTCGCTGAAAATCACGATTGGAAGACACGCGTCAAGACATATCTGGTTACGTTTTAAGAGTTCCTTAACTCGTGGATTATAGTTTTCCCAGTTTCCCTAACTGAAAACTTGTGGACCATTAGAGTACAACGATACTCCGTGAGAAATTCAAGTCACGAATAATCCTAGCAAACGGCGTTGTACGTGTTTCGAGGCACGCGCAAGGACACGCGCCATCCCTGTGGACCACGCATCCTTCTTAAGAAAGGCCACGACCGGAAGTCCGATACGTACGACGCGAGCAATTACGGGGGTAATCACGGTTGCTCGGGAGAACTAGCTGCGTGCCTTGTTCAAGGATCGTTTTGCTTCGAGGTCTCCTCGGGTACGCTCGACTTTCCGGTTTAACCGCTCCTTCTTCTAATCACTCCTCTTCCTGCCGAACGATCTTCCCGTCCTTGATCTTTTCCACGCACTTCGGCTAGTCGAGAACTCCCATTTAACCGATTCTTCGCTTCTCGGCTTTTCAATGTGACGCAAATTTATATTTATATTTATTTGACGCTTATACCTTCGAATGCAGATTTCAAAAGGGTTTGGTTGTCAATCGCGTCACGATGTCACTTGACAGAGCGTCATTCATCCCTTGTGTCAATTTGACACATTTCTCTTACAAAATGTAATTATTAATATTTGTACGTATCATCTTGTAGCATTTGAATAGTTATAGAAACTCTCTAACTATATACATATATTATTATGATTATATGCATTGGTTTGAAATACAATTAGAAATGTAATATTAGTATTTCAGAAAATAGTAAATAGCCATAAAGTATCCAACGTACAATACTTTCTCTAATATTTGACACACAAAACAGTTTGCTATTTAAGTTTCATTTCATTAATTAATTGCATTTTCGAAAACTTGAATTTACATAAAAATTCATGATCTATTCATTAGACAGAAATTGTTTCATGATAAGTATTTGAATATTTTTGATTATCTGCAACTATGTGACATCTATTTTTCTAGTTTGTTTTTGATACTTTTTAGATGACAAAATATGTTATCCAAGATGCAGATAATACTTGCTGCAAAGAAGATCCTGGTATATCAATTTGACACATATACCTCTTACACTTTAAGTTCCTTGACAGCCACTACATTGCTATATAATTATTATACCGTAATTTATTATGCATTCAATGTACCACTTTTTTTTAAAGATACATGTAGGTAGACATCTGTAGCTTTGAACATGTGTTTAGAGTCGCGATAGACAGGAAGGTGCGTGTATGCTATAACAAGTGAGAATTCCAAGCAAGTGATTGTAATGTTAGAAAAAACTACAGAAGATAAGATCGACGTGAAATCAAACACTTCTACACCTCTAGGATTGACGTGAATCTTGCACGTGATTGAGTAAAAATTTAATTCATTCATTGTTACTAAAAGAACTCACAAATTTCACTATTTATCTTTTCATTACATCAATTTTTTTTTTTATCGTCATGTCAATTCGACACCAATTCAAGCCAAATTAAACAAAAAAACGTAAAAACAGATGATAGTTAAATTAATATAAACAAAACAAAGGATATTGTGCATCCAAAAAGAAATAATTCTTTGAACAAACACAAATCACAGACGTCAAATTTTTTTCGTTCAAGAAAGAAAAAAAGAAAAGAAATTATTCTCAATTGAAATCGTTCTTTATAACGTTTAATGCGCTCTACATAGAGTTTTCACATGTACTGAAAACGCGATCCAACGGTTCACTAGCTCTGCAATTGCTCTGTTCCTGCTTTCCCACGTGTAGGAGACAGTTACGTCAACCAGTGATACGATGTGTAACGGATGGAGCAGCAAAGAAGCGACTCGATTTTTCTCGTGGTCATCCGATATATCGAATGAACTATCGGGGCAACCAGAAATGAGATAGGACGGACGAGAACACGAAAGAGAATCCTTGGATGTCAGAAGTGTCGATTGGTTGAACGGTGTCTAGTTTCATTCATCTATCTCTGAGAATCAGAACGCTCGTCCGTCGAATCACAGACAGGAATATTTATCAATGACTAAGGGAATCCTTCGCCCTGAGTCACGGTCGAACACTAGGAAATATGTACCCTAAAAGGGCCATCAACCTGACCGCGTAGAATGTTCACCCGAAACAGAACGTACATAAATCTTTCGCTTAATCAGAGGACCAAATTTTTGAGAACTATATCCAATACTTTTATTATTTTTAAATTTCATAAATTTTTATGATAATGATTCTATTTATTTTTTAAATTCTACTTAAGAATCCTATCTTATTAAGTAAATCTGGTTTTTTTAAAGGTTCTACTTGAAAAATTTATCTAAAAATGTATAATTTATTTAGGTCCAACATTTCGTTTGCAGTATTTTCTCGATTATTTTGAATTATCAAACCTGTTTTTTAGCAGTTTGGAAATTTTAAGGAATCGTTATTTCTTCTAGTCAAAGTGTACAATCGTATAAAATAGTGGAAGATTGAAATATTTTTAACCTTATGTTAAATTACTACTCCCCAATAGATGAAGTAATTCGAAGTTTCGTTTGCTTAGTTAAAAGTTGGAAGGATTCAACATTTTCAAGGCAACAATTAAATAATTACAAGCATAATTCAACAGACAAAATTAGAAGCTGTTTGTCCATGATAACTGTCCTCATTAACAAGGAGATTGACTGGTTATCTCATATGAAATTTCAATCCTCTTGTTCTCGGTCTTGTTCTCGGTCGATGTCTCTAATATATTTTTTCATTCTCATCCTTACGTAACGTAGCTACTGTGACTCAATCTTGGGAACGTATTCAATCCGAAGAAATCTATTACAATGGAAAATCGTCATATGCGAACCTACCGCAGATTCTACTTGAGTCGAGAAACTTTCGTTTCGCGTCCGTTGAACGCATCAAAGGGAGCCTTTGTGTAAATTAATTTTGTAAGCTTAAAATTATACACGCACGTATACATTCAATGTCGCAGCTGATACTGACAGTTTTACGTTACTATTATCACCTGCGGTGATAAATCTATTGTTAAATGTCGCATTGCTGAATTATTGAAATGTTATTAATATGGGTGTGTAAAAGTTATATGAAAGTCGACTTCTTTAATGCATTAATCAATGCAACTCGACATTCTCTATGTTACGCATATATATATTATTATTATCAAATATTATATTGGTATCACTATATAATTATATAATTAGTAATGCTTATAAGAAGACTATTAGAATATATCGAAGCTTCAAATTTTATCTCAGCATTTTTCACTGCTTGCGAGTAACAATAATGACATGAATCAAGACAACACCCTGCGTGAGAAGTAATTCTATTTCGACAATCTAACAGAACTGTATCGGTAAACGACGAGACAAAACGAAATCCATTTCAAGCACAAGCACATACACCACTGTCGCAACTTACAAGCACGTTGAACGTTCGTTCTAGAACCATTTCTCGGCACTCGAAGAATGCAGGTTTCCTTCTCTTCGTCGCTTTAATTAGAACACCGATTCGCATGCTAAATTGTCCCACTCGCAGATGAAATGGAAAGAGGGTATCGACGTGCTGAACGAGTGCCAGAATGTTCTTTGTCCAGGTACCACGACGTGCATTCCGAACTGCGGCTAGACTCGATCCAAATGAATACAGAACAAGATTGTCCAGAACGGTGTAGAATTTAAATGCGTCGAATGTTGGTCGTCGAAATGACCATGCAGACAGTGGTTGATAGCGATTGAGGTCGCGCACGAGGATCGCGAAGAAGATCATGAAAACTCGTTGGTTACCGGGTTAAACCCCAGCCGCGGGCATCCGCGTTTAAGTGGACACTGCTTGAACAGAATGGTGCGAACGACTGCGATGTAAATTAGTGTTTAATGGTATATAAAAAGGTGTTACTTTAAAGTAGGCAAAGTGTCATTTGGTAAAGATAACTGTCTATCCTCGAATTGACATCTGAATGATTTTCTTGCAGTTTTCATTTGAATTCTTATACCTGCTATTGACAATATATGCATTAACAGTTTAAAAGCTGTTAACAAAGCTAAGTCCACGTACAGAAGACTTTAATTAATAAGTAAATTAGTTAGCTATAAAATGTTTCTAATTCGTGTTTTTCTCTAAATATTATTTATTATGTCATGCATTTATTATTGAACGATGTTTATTTACTGTTAAATTCATTCACGAATGCAATGTATTACAGATGTAATGCATAATTCTAACAGTATTATGATCGCACCAATTTCTTTCTGGCATAAGTGTTGTTAGCACTTTTGCGTGGGGTCACCTGAAAGCACGTGTGCCATCGTTTCTTGAACTCGAAGCCGTCACATACTTCTCCAAGGACAAGGACGACTCCTTCTCCGTATACGAATGGAATACAAAATTAAACCTTAAACAAGTAAATCCAGAAAACGAAAGGCCATTTACAAAAATTCTATTCCAAAATAACTTTTCAACGTTATTTTGATTTAAACTCGAACTAGATTTAACAAATAAATATGTATGATAAATATGTATTCGTACGGTTGCTTTCTTTTTAAACCTCAGGTGAATTGTCAATGGAATACGATGAATTCTTCTCGATGTTAGTGTAAATTGCCGTTTGTGAAATTTCTCGATTTATCCGTAAGACGAATTTACGCAAAAAGTCGCGAGTTAACTACATTGTTCATAGTATAACGCGAGATTTCATGGCTCCACAATTTCGAAGACGCGTCGCGAAGAAAAAGAGTGCGAAAAAACGGGAGAGTAATTTGTAACCAAGCGGACGGGATGACGTCGCATTTTATATAAACTGTAGTTTATCGTCGTTTACCTCGATAATGCTCCTCTTTCACTTTCGTGTAATTCATAGCCTATTTCTCTACTATCAAACGAAACGTGACAGACACGTTTAGCAAAATAAATCTCACGCTACGCTTACCTATAATTAACGGTATAGAAAACGTTCTAACACTATTATATTATTTATTAATATCTGATTCAATGAATTTGATACAACGATTGCATTGCCTACCTCAAAAATTAATTAAAATGTTCTCTCATTTTCTTTGAAATCGTTCTTGAAGTTATATGCTGACTCCGTGCGTTGTCATTAATTATTCAATGAGTGATTAACTTCTAACATCAGTTATTAATTATGAAATTAAATATTTATAAAGTTCTATCTAACGAACCTTAAGTTTTTCTCTAGGATAAAAATTATTGCGTCTTTATGCATTCTTAAATTACGGATATAATAATAATTAATATTCTACTTTGGATATTCTTGTATATTGAATACATCGTGTGTATCATTCCGCTTTCCAATTTTTCATAAATGCGCAGAAATCCATGTTAAATTTCAACCTTTTGTTAATGGATTATAACATCATAATACTTAGATGTTTCATTGAAAACTGATTGAAAACTCCAGACATATATATATATATATATATATATATATATATATATATTTTTTTTTTTTTTTTTT
>NW_025110570.1:81423-228945 GCF_011392965.1 Frieseomelitta varia
TTTTTTTTGACAAGTCAGCGGAGATAATTGGACCACTATCATCCCGTATATTCGATTTCGGGGTTGACACACGCGAAGCACGCGCTGCTCTCGGACTTTCTCGGCCGGTTATATAACCTCCAGGGTGTCAGCAAACACGGGACGACCGGTTCACGAAATTCATGCATAATAATAATCCAACGATACGGCCTTCTCGGCTGTCGGCTCGAGGCTGTTCTGATATCTGTCGGCCGGATTACTATCAGAGCATAAGAATGGAAAGGGTACGTTCAGGCGAGAGACGGGGAGGCGCCATGACACGCGTGATACGCGCGTATGGGCTCGTTCTACCGTGACGCTGCCCGATTAAAGTCCAAGATACGAAACTGGTCCGCGTCCCTGCGAACATGATAACTTAAACTTAAACGGTAATACGCGAAACCGTGGAACGCCAAGCCATACCCGCAAGCAATCCTACTGATTCTGAGACACGGTGGAAAAAATAGGGGCGAGCACGATCCAGATTTATGCGTATCGCGCGTTCCTTTTTTTAAATTTCCCTGGATGTTTCTCGTTTTCACGATGCCTTTACGTCGCAACGGCGTGCTTGGAACTCTGATCGAAGACGGAAATACGTCGATGCGTACGCTGGGAAAGATCCAAGTTACAAATAGCAGCACTTGGCCATTGAATCAGTTTTCAACATTGTACGAGATTTTAGTAAAATTGAAGGGACTGAACGAAACTTAATCGACCTCGCTATATTCTATATACGCTATTCAAAGGTTTAAAGCATGCCAAAAATTTCAAATGAAATAATAAATTCCACGAGTAATACCAAAATTTTAATCAATTATATTTCTCACAAAAATGTACAAAAAGAAGTTTGTCCGAACGATCGTTCGTTTTTAATTCCGTTATCGTGCAACTTTCGTTGCGAAATAGCGAGTTTCGAGACGATACTGTCAAAAGAATACAGTATCGTTTCCTGAAAGCGGTCGACGCACGTTGAATCGATTCTGCATGACAAATTCCACCGAACGACTGTCTATTCATTTGCTGGAACATTGAGCAACGAGAATTATTTGCGTGGCGAACGATGTATTTTTAACGTGGCCGACCAAATCAAGATTTATGATGATTGATCACGTTCCTTTATGATCAGATCTCAGCTACAACCGCCGCGTACGTACGAAACGGACGGAAAAATCGGTGAAACGAAAAAAAAAAAAAACCCATATCGGACAATATTCGTGGAACGACATTAATTATATAGCGTATGAAACAACTATTGGCAGGCCCCCGTACGATCGTTGTATTCGGACTTTCACTTCATGAGCCACTTAAAAGATATCCTCCTTCTCTGTCTATTTCGTTGCTGGCCTCTGTTAAACGCGTATAAGCAACCGTGGACAAAGCTGAAGACAAGTTACTCGTTTCATATTCTTTCCGGAGACTGAAACACGCTGCGACACGCCGACCGTTCGTTCGTTCGTTCGTTCGTTCGTTCAAGATCGCAACGTCGAATTACATTGTGTTATGAACGATTTACGAGAGAAGGAACACGCGACTTTCACTCGAAAGCTTTCGTTTCGCGATGAGCCACACCGGCTGCGGTGCAACGAATGCCCGAATGCGCGCTCCAGTAATCGCGGATCGTTTTCAGCGCTTGTAATTTTTCCGCGCGAGGTCATCTCGACAATGCTCGTCCAAGGGTGAAATTTACGTGGACCGATTATTTTGTAAAAATCCGATTTGTTATCCTACGAACGAATCGAACGGATAAATGCAATAAATTTTCATTTTATTTTTTTTTAGCGTTGCTAGCTCGTTTCTTCATATATTATTCTCCATAGTCACGAGATTGATGTTATGCATTTTATCGTGAAATAATTTTCTTTGGAAATACCTATCAATTTTTTTTTTTTTTTTAGTTAGAAATTACATTCGCATCGTAGTAAGTTATGTTGTCTGATTCTACTATTCAGAACATGCTTTAACAATAGTGAGCCAATTTTTGGCCAAAAAGTATCGAATTTAGCAGCTACAGACTTTTATCTGTTTTTCCGAACTCAAATTGTCTCGTGAAAGGAAGTCAATTTTAGTAAATTTCTGAAATTCAAAAGACTGTAACACAATGTTTAAAGACGATTTTGCCAAACATTTAGAATACTTAAAGATTTGTATCTATTACTATGATTAGGGGAGATTACGTAGAAAACCATATAAATAAAATTTGTTCACGCATAAAATTTACGATAATATCGTAAAATCAATTTCCGGATAAGTATTTCTTAGACCAATTTACTGGAGTAATTCGAAAATCTGTCTCCGGTATTCGATTAGTATAATTCTCTATAAACGACTATCGCAATCAAGGAACGGAAATGCGCTGTGGAAAATGAACGAATACCGCTGTGAATAACAGTTATCACCGATCATGACCAAATGAGAGAATAATAACAACACGTACGAAACCCTGCTTTAACATCACCAAGCTCATTTCCTATGTAGTTTATAGGCACGTTTCAATTAACCTGTTATCTTTACACTTCGGATGCAAAAATATCTGGTGTACGTATATACTTTAGGGAAAGAGCAACGTGATAGAGGAAACTGATATGAAGATGATCCATACAGATAGGCATACAAAAAGACGCAGTTGCAAAAAGAAGAAAAATGAATAACTATCTTATCAAATCGATTTTCTCTCACCGTGTTAATCTATATTACAAATCTCAGGTTAATCAAAGTGATCGATCAACTTTCGTTTTCTTTATCAACTTCACACCACTGGTTTCGAGATCGAAAAGCAGTATTCAGATATTTACAAGAAATATTGAAAGGCACTATACTTCGCTAGCAGTTATCACATCGTCAACTTTCTAAATCATCGCAACGTAAGTATCTGAATTATAATTGGTGAATTTCACTTTGCGTACACGCATTTCAAGAATATGGGAAAGTTGTAAAAGATATAAGATCAATTTATTCGTTTCAAGACTATGGCTTTCATTTATGAAACAAATTGCGCAATCGAAATCCTATATTTATTTTACATTATACTATTGTATTTGTGACTTTGAGAATTATTTTCTTGGAATTTAATGAAATATTAACGCATAATGAGACGGAATATTAAACATGGGTTTATGGAGTTTTGGAAAGTAAAGTTATGTTCAAAAGAAAACTCAGATACGTGTCAAGTAAAAAAAACGATTCGATGAAATTTTATTAACGAATAGAAATATCGATTTTCATTAGAGACTTTGCGGGGAATCACGGGGAATTACAAAATATATACCTGAGTCGTAGTAGGAATGTAAAATTACAAAGAATTTGGATTTACGAGAGTCCCTTGTAGAAGAAATCAGCTGACGACCGAATCGTGAGGAAAAGAAAGGATCGCTTTGACAGTATCCCGTAAGATTCTCCGAATAATTTCACATAGACGAATCAATTTATGAAGCTTCGTGGTTCGTTGATTAAGACAGATTATACGAACCATGTTCATCAATCCTTGACTGGTTAGCTGATTAAATTCTTAATAATTACGCCGTTCGTTTGCTGTAATCTTGAGAGATTTCTGATAATCTAACGAATGTTAATATACGATTGATGAATTACGCGTAAGTTACGAGTAAACTGTACCATCGATGTAGCATGTATTCCTTTTTCACGCGAAATTATTTACTGTTAGGCGTTTTTCATTTTATAGTAATCAAAATTACAGTAAATTAATGCTCACCGATAATGTTTCTGAAATATGTAACGTTAACGATAAGAAGCTTAGCTATCGATAACCCGGTCAAAGTGACTCATTGTTAGTACATTTTACGCAGAACAAGTAAAACGTGATTAGTAAATGTATTCACATGACATTTTCATTTCTTGCTCCAGATATTTCATAAATAATTCATTGTGCTTCATAATTAAGAATTTATTTGATTTTCCACAATTTAATTCAGCAATTACTTTTAAAAGAAAATAACGATTTTTATTAGAGCATGAAAATTACAATTTTTATTGGAGCATATTGAGAAATATGGAAATGCATTTAGGAACAATGTAATGCTCAAGCAATTAAATTATTCTAATTGATACTCAATGGCGCCAGACAAAGAGTTCTAAATTTATCCTCTTATGATATCAACACATGCATAGGATTTGTATTTGTTGAGATGTAGGATTAGTCACAACGATGAGATCAGTATAGATTCTCAAGGAAAAATCTTATTGAGACCTTAAAAAGCATGACAAATTTGGTATTTCTCTATCTTTGGTATTTTTTTTTTTTTTTATCTTAGGAACTCATTGACATTCGCAATAGCGATAAAAAAGTTAATGAAACGTTTCATTCCAATTACTAAAAGTTATTATGATTGTAGAAACAAAGTAAAATTTATTCATTCACGTTTAAAAAAAATCTAGGACAAATTTTAATATACGCTAACATCGTTACACAATTTACCGTAACTTTACCATTCATCGACAACAGTTATTTATGCAATTCTAGCGAGTCATTCAGTGTAAAAGAAATGCAAGGCACAAATGATTGTTTGTCATAGTGAATAATTGTTTATCATGCACCTTACAGAAATCTGGAAATTTATTTCTGAATAAAAGACGACGAGGAAGAAGCAAGTAAGAATGGGAAATGTGTTGAAAAAACTTCCTGAAAATCAGCTGTAAAAACACCCTGGCCATTAACTTAGTATCTCCGAAATACAGTATCTATAGTAATATGCAGTTCACATCGTTAAAGTGGCGTCTTCGAAGCGTCGTAAAGCGTTCTCGTTAATTATGGATAATATGATTATGCGATTCTTCCCATGGTTTCCCTTTTGTGAGACCCGGCTCCAACACATCAGCAACCGGGAACTCTGCAGTGATTCACATAACAGAACAGAAGAAGCGCGCGAACAAAATTCCAATAGTTGAAATTTTAACACGAAACAACAATGTAATTCGAGTGCTAATCTAATTGGTATGTGTCGATAAAGCAATGAATACTTCCATATACCGATAATTAAAACACACTCTAAACGATGTAATTACCGGCAATTGCTCGTTTTAAATACATAAACAATACGGCATGGATATTCAAGTGATTAAAGAATAAAATTAGTTTCCGATACATTTTATCATAGACAAAAGAAATCTTATTTAACTTGTATCGAGTCGTGCAAAGCTTGAGTAGACGATACGTAAAATATTTGAACAACTGTCCTAAGTAAAACATTTGTTATCTTGTTATCATCAATAAAATCATGAAACGCAATCTCTATGGAAGAAGAATGAGCAATACTTTCACAAATCTATCAAATTCTAATTAAAATATGTAATAAACGAAAGAAAGATCACTTCTCTACGTTGTTCTATTGGAGCTCATTGTTTTATTAAAATTTACTCTGTGATAAGATAATTCTTTCAACGTACCTGATACCTGTCCTCGTAAGAAATCGCTGCGTTCAACAGTGGTCCCGCTGAATCATCGTCAGTTTTGTTCGTAACTTGTAAGAATGTATCCTCTCGATGGTATGTGCTTGCGTTCCCTCGAAGAATGCACAATTAAGGGAGAAATTTTACGATATACGATTGAAGATCTGACGGAGCCACTGTCGGATCGCGGTGAATATGATCGAGTAACGTCTGTTTAGACCGACCGAGCGGGTCCGGGCAACTGAACGTGCCTCTCGTTGCGCCTTCACCGACAGCCTCGATTCCTACCTTCTCTTTCTCTTTTTCTCTCTCCCCATCGTCGAGTATCTCCCTTTCTCTTTGTACAAATTGAAATTATATAGTGACAATTTGTTGTCACTTATAATCTTTTAACAATAACCGGTTAAATCAATTTATATATATATGTTACAAAACAGTTTGTTTAATATATATAATATTGAGTTTTGAAACGCTTTTGTGACTTCTATCATTAATCATGTATTTGTACGTTTAAGATTTTATATGATGGTTTTTCTTCATAAATACATTATAAATATCAAATACATTAATATCAGCGAATTTCATTCATTCTAAATTTAAGTCAACATTTAAATAAGCTTTCATTCAGTCCATTACATTATTTTATCAAATGATTAATATCCGTTAAATGTATTTTGTTAATTAATCCCGCTTAATGAATTTTATCCAATTTAAAAAACTTCCTGCTTGAATCATATTCTCTTAACTCTTATACTTTCTTAATATTCGTTTGAATTATTCAGTTTTTAGATTATAAGATTTTTTCAGATGTAAAAAAAAATTTACTGAATGCTTTCTTATCATAGACATGAAAATTTGGCTCCAATTAGCTATAATATATATTTTCTAAAAAGTTCAAGACTATCTTCATATTCGTTATTTTTTCTTCTATTTGTTATAATACGAATTAAAGTTATGCAGCGACGCCGTATGAAAGCATGAAGTTGGCATTGAACAGAAAAGAAGAATTATTCTTATCCAAGTTGCATGGAGGAAGACGTGTAAGAAAAGATTGGTAACATTTAAATGTTTAACTTACTTCAACAAGTGCGCAGTTGAATTCTTGTGAAAAATCATTAATAAAAGCTATCAAAAGTTATAATTATTAAATTAATAAAAAGCAACCTACGAATTATAATTACTAAAATTCGGAATCACGAAGTAAGTAATGACTTTTCTTCTTTTCTTAAAATTATTTTAAAATGAACACATTATTATTTCTCATATTAAAAATAAATTAATAACACCGTATAAATATAGATTTTAGTTCTCCAAAACGTGAATATATAGGTATCTTTGATATAAAGTAAGTATATGTATATATTTTAACAAATATATTAATGTTATATTGATACTTGTTCGTACCCGCTTCGTGCAAATGTGGCCAACGACATTGAACAGTTGACATTGAGTGCCGGGAAATGGTCATTAAGCTCAATATCGTTGTAAGTACACTATGATCGACTCCGTAGTGTCACTAACCCATAAAACAGTGATAACTCTCACCTCGCTTGAATACAAAACGATTCACCAACGCGATAGGTAGCCCAACATGCAGGTATGTTAAAGTTACGGGTTGAATGTAAATGATACAAAGCAGATGCGAAGTAATGTCACAAATAGTAAGCAATGAAAATAATCATGAATTTCTTATAATTTATTTATATCCTATACTGTAATTTACAGCCATATCAGTTTGAATATCTTTTTAATTCATTTATCAATCACAATATATTCTTATTTCTGAATTTATCTCAGGATAAGTTGTAAACATTTGTAATGTTTGTATAAAGTTCATGCATTATCGAGTAATGCAGATATACGACGTACGCAAGAGAGTGCGTGTCATTTTACTAGTACTTTCGAGAGTTTAACTGTAAAAGTTAATGTTTCGTTGTGAAACGACAAAGGAGACCTCCCTTGCGGGCTGTAATTTTCGTTTCGCTCCATTGTTCAGCAGCAATAAAAATTGATCGTTATAGTGTGCCGTGTTACTGGTACGTAAGTTCACGGGACCAGATTGCGACAAGCATTTTTCTTTTATTGTTCTGGCTGTGTATAAGTGGTTTTGCATTCATCGAAAAGAGGCAGCGATAATGCATGCTAAAATATATGATACACCCTTTGGTCTTTTAACGTTCATACTATATCCACGTTGTTATCAGACAACAGCAGTTATCAACTGCATCGGATGACTGTGACATCGTTTTCCCCATGTACCGCGGTTAAAAAAAAAAAAAACACGCATCTGATAAAATGGTGATATACTACGTTAGTTCAGTTATTCTCTGTTAGATCTGCCACGAATGGTACTTTATGTTGTTGTTGGATTATAATTTATAATGTGGAAAAGGTCCTCATTCAGGTATTAGTATTTTACATCACTGTGAATTCTTTGCGAGGACAATTAAGAGTTATGGACGCAAATATTGCGATCTGATAAAATAGAACTACGGTTGCCACATTGAATGTAACATAAAAGATACGCGTCTTATCCGGGTTACGTTATTCCGTTATTTGACGAATGTTTAAAATTCGTTTCGTTGTGCTCTTTATAGTGTATAGAAAAAGTTCGCTTACCAGGGAACTTATTGTTGGTGAAGTTATTATCAGAAGTGGAACGACTTTTGAACGCTCTGCAGCATGTAGTCGCATTTCTAACATCTGTAGGGTTAAATAATCCTTTGTGAATGTTACGGTAATTGACCTATGATTAAGTTAACCTATTTTAGTATTATTGTCTTCTTTTCATAAAAGGAATGACGCAAACAAGAAAAATAGATAATAGTACTTACAATTTATTTTATTTTTGAATCGAATGAAGTCCAATTAACAGAGATCTTTTAATTTAACATTTTCCTGAGAAAAGAAACATATATTTAATTATTAATCACTCATACGTGTACAAATACCATTTACTAATTAATATTGATATTGTATGTATACGATTGATAAATACTCTGAAAATAAACTCACTGAAGATGACTAGAATTTGTTTCAAATTATGCGAATTCAATAATACATTGAATACAATGATAAAATTTGAGAAAAAGCAATTAATTTTAATTGTTAAAATTCATTTAAAGAAGCAGCTAAAACAAACGAATTCTTGCGCGCGAAACGAGCAAGGTTCATGGTAAGATATGTACGTACACATAGTTATAGGTTTTTGAACAGGTTTTGCTAGAAGTTTTACGGAAAATTTGGCGCGACGATCGCAAGTAGAATTACCGACCGAGCGAGAATATCTCTCGCCAGATTGAGTGAACATTCTATATAATTGTAGTACGTGGTGCGCGATTCGCGTCCTAGGCTCTATAAATGTGAGGGCCTCGATTGAACTTCGATAGGTTTCTTTCTGAAAACATTAGCGCCGAGGTAAATGTATCGCCGAAACAACGAACTAGGTTCAGAACTATAGTGTTACGCACAACGTATACCGACTTGTTCTTAATTGTGTATAATACGAGGGTAATATAAAAAACAGATAATACTGTTGGAACAAAATAACGACGTTCGTAAGATTAGCCATCTTGGAAAGATATGTCATATTTGTTAAAACGTCAACAATATAGTGTGTATTGTTCAATACATGCCGCCAGCTTGTTTTAACTACGGTTGACTACACACCTAATCATCAGAAGTAAAAGCGACACGGTGGCGTATTTGACACGCGGACGTAATCGTAAAAGAAGCACAGCTTCATCGAATGATGAATCGCACTGACGGATTGGTACAACGACGACGTGTTGTTAACAGCAGTAGTAGTAGCAGTCTAGGCCAGGATGGTTCCAACGATATTGGCCATAATGATAAATTATCTGGTCATGGCACGGATACAGACTGTACCATGCAAAAAGATCTTAATTCAAATCCCAAGATCGACGATGATTCTGATAAGGAAACGAGATTGACACTCATGGAAGAAGTTTTGTTACTTGGTTTGAAAGACAAAGAGGTTTGTTGACATTATTGTCCTTAACCCTGTATATAGTTTTTTTACTATCTCACATAAAGTAAAATGTATTGTTTTAAAAATCAGTACCTGAGTTTTAAAATTATACCTTGTTACAGGGTTACACGTCATTTTGGAATGATTGCATAAGCTCAGGTTTACGTGGCTGTATTTTAGCAGAACTTGGGTTTCGTGGGCGAGTAGAATTAGAGAAAGCCGGTATGCGTAAAAAGGGATTACTGGTGAGAAAACTTCTATTGAAAAATGACGCTCCTACAGGAGATGTTTTGTTAGATGAAGCTCTGAAACATTTAAAAGAAACTGATCCACCTGAAACTGTTCCTAGTTGGATTGAATATCTTAGTGGTTAGTTGAATATGAAAACATATTTATTTGGTAATCAATTTCTTACGGCACAGTTCTTGGGATATTTAAAATATCTTGCCTCATTTAGGAGAAACATGGAACCCACTGAAATTAAGATATCAGTTAAAAAATGTTAGAGAAAGATTAGCCAAAAATCTTGTTGAAAAAGGAGTTTTGACAACCGAGAAACAGAATTTCTTACTCTTTGATATGACAACTCATCCTCTTACTGATAATCTTGCCAAAAGCCGTCTTGTAAAAAAGGTAAATTGCTATATTTTTTTAATTACCATTTTTAGTTTTTGAAAGTTATATAAGATACTATTTGAATCTTGTTGAAAAGATTCTTTAGATTGAAAACTTATATGTAGAAATTGTATTTTTTATATCTCTCAGATTCAAGAAGCTGTATTAAGCCGTTGGGTCAATGATGCTGGTCGTATGGATAGGCGAACATTAGCTTTAGTTATTTTAGCTCATGCAGCTGATGTATTAGAAAATGCGTTTGCGCCGCTCTCAGATGACGATTATGAAGTAGCTATGCGACGAGTACGAACATTATTGGACCTTGACTTTGAAGCAGAAGCTGCTAAACCTAATGCTAATCCAGTTCTATGGGCAGTATTTGCTGCATTCACTAAGTAACAGTCCTTTAAAAAATTACAAGTGTATAAAGCAAATACTGGGTACTAGTATAAATACTTGGGACTATCAATTTTACAGAAATTTTTGTTGCAATCTGAAATGGAATAGTTGCAAATATTGTTAATCATCATACAATTCAGACCAAATACCTTGAATCCGACTGTGTAAAGCAGACTAGAGTATTAGTCATTTCCATTATTGTTATTTAATACATTTGATAGCTGAATTATGAATGTTCATATTTAAATATTATGAGAAAAAGAATAACAAAATTTAAGGTATGAATGAGTACTTTGCGTGTGGGGTAGTGCCATGTCAGCTCAGGAACAAAAGATCGTACTGTGCTGAGTTTTGTCCCATATCTTCTCTGTGTCTATTGTGTCTGCACATGGACTGTGAATATGTTTATAGACACAATAATTATGTGGCCGGTATTCAATTGTCAAATCGTGTCACATTTCTGCTAGCGATCTAAATGTTAAGGCGACGAAAGTAATTCTTTGCACAGTTGTGACATTGACGACGAATTTTTACCGTTTCTTTACGTCTTCTTTATACAAAACTGGATTATAGTAGGTTTGTACTTCCCAAATCCGTTTTTGTTTTTAAACTAGTGTACACATATAGTTTCACTAGGTGGCAGTAAAGTACTCGGATGTCAAAAATATTACTTTATGAACGTCATTTCTATCCCACTTAAATATAACGCGGGAACAGTTTGAGAGTAACAAATGAATCGAATACGTCGAACTTAATACGTTTTTAATTAATAATTTTGTTAATTTATCGTATATACCATTGCTACCATTAACATTATATTATGTGATATGTAAGTAGAGAAAATATAAAGTGGGAAGTCTGTTATAATTAGTAAATCACTTTATGAGTACAAGAAAGACAAACCAAGATAAAAAATGGACACGGAAATTTTCAAGGATAACAATCGCTCTTTCATTAAAGTGGAGAAATGTAAGTAACATGTACTATATTTTACAAATTTTCAAGCGTGTATGGGATGATCAAGAAATATTTAATCTTTCTTTGAAATACTTGTATAGTCGCGTAAAGTAATTTCCTTTTTCGGCACTTATATATTTTGTAAGAGATGTTCTGAATAATCAAAATATAAAGAACAACTCATTTATTTAATCTTTTAATCTATTTTTTCGTGTATTATAGATATGTCTCTAAATTCGTAAATTTACGCAGCTGCTTAATAGTCGGTCTCAAATTTTTATTCATTGTGAATACCGAACAATTGTAATATGTTTAGTATGTAGTTTCTGGTGTAATGTAATGGCATTTCTGAGTATTTAGTTCACAAATTATGTTTGTGGAAATATATTAATCTTCGTAATAGAAGGTATATTGTTAGCTGATCATATTGATTTGAATATGTAAGTTTTGTATTATTACTTTTTATTTAAAATTATACATAACATTATATTTTAGCTTCATATTTTTTAAATACACATAAGAATCAATTTTAGTATTTACATCAGAAGAGAGTAAAACTGTTTTAAATATATATTTGTACTTTTTATTGCTTTAATGGTAGTTGAAAATTTTGTACTTATAGAGTTAGAGTTTTAGAAATAATTGATCTAATAGCATAGATGTCTTTAATTTAAAAGAGCATGTTATGTAATCTTGTTTGATTGATATTTCTTGGAACATCCTGTATGTATTCAATTGAATTTTTATATTCAATCATTAAAAATATTTTGATTGTTCATAATGTTGAGAACTCGAGGAGTTTCCTAAATAAGTTTATGTAACATAAAATTACTTTGTGTTTAAATAACATGTATTATAGAATAGTAAATTTATTTTTACCATATATATATATATATGGACACATAAATTTCAAAAATAATAAACAAGAGCTACAAAAAATAGATATTCTAAAATCTCTTAATATCGCTGCCTTAGTATCATAAAGTTACAAATATAGATTCCTTTGTTATGTTATTGCAATATTGGAATACTATTATACTGCATCCCAAATAAAAAATATTTACTGAAAGAGATTTAAGAAGTATGAGCTATTGTTAAATTTCTTGTAATACAACAAATAGTCAATAAATATCATAATTTTATACTTGCATATTATTAAAAAATTCGCTTAAAAAGATAATTAAGAAAGAGCTTGCTGGACAAGCTCATTTTATAAATATTAAACATTTATAACATTTATAACAATATCTATAAACTCAAAATTTCATTTATGAATATTATATATTGATGTGTAAATACAAATTCAAATATTTTTATAATTACTTTAATAATTTTAATAATTTATAATTACTAAGAGTTCTATTGCCACTTGGTAGAGTGTTCAAAAATTTCTTTAGGGTGTGGTGCTACATACAAATGTACATATCATTCACTAAACTTTTAGATCTAGATTTTAGATCTGATACTTTATAATTCTATGTTTATGTTTTGAATTTGATTTATTTGTACTTTCTTGTAAAACATAGATTTTTTTGTGAAATGTTTCAAATTTTTAAAGTATACTTCGTAGTATATTTCATATATTATACTCCCTCCGTCTTAAATTAGTTATCATATTTGGTATATAATAAAACAAATGTGACAACTAATTTAGCACGGAGGGAATATATAAAATTAAAATAATTCTTTAATTCTAAGAACACACATATTACAATTGATTCATGATTTTAATCATCAAATTATATATGATTCATAATATATCATATATTTATTTTAATTACTGATTTTATATTAGCTGCTATAATATAATATTATGATATATTGATTCTGTGAAAATTATTTCAATATCTTTGATCAATTATTTTTCTTCTTCATAAATACACTTATGTTATGAATAATATCCCTTTTCAATTTAGGAAATGCATTTCTAAATACATATTATATGATTGTAAAAATTATATATTTTTAGAATTGATACACATTACTCATTTTGTTATATACTTATTGAAAGACAAATTTTGGAGTAAATTAAATTTGGTAAATTTTCTATTTTAGTGTTCTTTTATCAAAATTGTTATTTTAAAATTATTATCGTAATTTTAATTTGGTTTTAATAAATAGTAAATAATAAATACCATTAACATGAATTTGCAATACAGATTAGTATATTAAAACATGCATTTGATGCATATTAATTGTGTACTATCATTAGAAAATAATATAATAATAATAAAATCATATGCACACAAAATGATAATATAATAATTTATTATTTAAGTACTTATAAAAGTACATATTATAGAAAAAAATATGATACATAATATAAATACACATTATAGGAGAAAATATGACGCATAATAAATATGAAAACTTATGATCATTGTTTATATAGATTTTGAGGAATTTTAATTTTGAATAAAAGACGTGATTAAATTTTTGCAATAAAATTTATAAAATTTTATGTTTTGTATTTACGTGTGTACAATATTTTATTTATAATTAGATGATTTGTTTTAGAGAAATAGTTCGTGGTATAAACATTTTAATTAAAAAACTATATTATAGTACAAAATGTATATATATGTATATAGAAATTCAAAAAGGCAATTACCGAAATATAACTATAAAATGGCTTTTGATAATTATTTTCATAGCTTAAATCACACATTTTATAATTTAAATAATCATATATAAAATAATTAATTACTATAACAATTAAATTGTATATGTAACACTTATAGGTATAAATTGATAAACTATACACATATATGTACAATCAATTATGTACATTGAATATACAGTAGTTGAAATGCAATAGAATTGTGAATAGTACACATTTAATACAAAATATATGCAACACATTGAAATTTGCTTATAATTCAATGTTTCTAATATCTGATGGTTCATAGAATTTTAACATATTTTACTAGAACATTGACAAGTTCCAGCTATTGTAGTTTGGATAAGTCCATATTCTCCTGTAAACATCCAATTTTCATCTTTTTTGAATAATTCTTCTGCTATACCAGGTACTAGACCAACACAAACATCAGATTTTACTGTTCTCAAACTTAAGATATGTGTAGGATAAAATCCTCTTAATGATTGTTTAAATTCTGTTGTGTATTCCCAATTTATATCACCCAATAATTTTCTATAGTTTAAATCACCTTTGAATATTGCTAATTTAGCTTCTGATAATTTTGCATATAATGTTGGGTCATGTTCTTTCATTTCTGCAAAGTCATAAGGACTTGTCCAATATAGTTCTTCCTAAATAACATATATAAAAAATATTGATAGTGTAATAATTATTTGAAATTGACAAAAAAAAAAAAAAAAAAGAAATAACTAAGATTACCTCAATAGTCCATACGTTATTTTTCAAGTAATTAGCTAATTCTTGTATACTTTCATTTGGTGAATTTTGCATGTATGTTAGAGTCCAGTTAAAATCATTTGTTGTTGTATCACTGACATACCATGGATAATGTTTTACATAAAACCTGATCTTTTCAGCAAGTTTAGTTGCAATTAAGAATGCAGCTAAGCATAAATCAGTAAAAAATTCATATCCTGCATTATCAAGTATTATATCTATGATATTTATATCATTACTGTCTTTCTTTTGTAGTAAATTCCAAACGAAATCTAAATTATTTACAAGAATATTTTTATCTAATGATTTTAACACTTCTATAGGATTACTACTCTGACTAACTTCTGCTCCTGCACTTAATGATAAATCACATCTATAAAAAAAAACATATTCTAGTAAATTTGGTGATAGAATAATACATGAGAAATAAGGTAATATAGTGAAAAAAATGAACATACTTGTTACCCCAAAGATTAGATTTAAGAAATTTAAAAAGTTCTTCTTTGGTTTCAACTATTGATAGATTTTCTACTTTATGTATGAGGTTCATAGTATAAGCAGAAAGTACTTCTACGCTACTTAATGAATTTATAAATGCGCTTTGTTTTTGCTGTTCGAAGGGATCATAATTTTTCATAAATTTCCTGTAAATTGTATAATATATTTATATTATATATTATCAACTATTAGTTCTTCCTAGTACTTACAACAGGGCAATTTCTTGTGCAAGTGCCCGATACATATAGCATTCACAATATAGCCAAGTAGTATTGAACCATGTTGGTGTTCCTCCCTCTATCTCGGTTCTTTTTATTAAATATTTATTCCATTCTTCAGCATCATTGTCTTTACTATCAGGTAGTAATCGTAGAGGTTTCAAAGTTTTATTTGTTCCTATTTCATTCTTTAATTTACTGATAAATCCCATTATTTGTTTAACTTCTTCTACTGCATTCTAAATAGTTTAAGAATTACATATGCTATATGCAAATTTTAATATTCTAATAAGTATATTTCTAAATATATATTTTACCTCTCCATATTTCTCAACAATATTTTCCTTGTTTCGACTCAGAGTATCAATTATTTTAGTTAAAATTACTGGTAATCTATCTTTAAGTGTAATATAGGCAAAACTCCTATAAGAAACATAAAATATGTTAAGTTTCAAAATATCTTTATTCTTAGGTTAAATAGAGGTAAAATATTTGATTTACTTTTTATAGATTCCTGATAATGGTACTCCAAAGGGTGTTTGTATATCTTGTAGATCCTGAATGTCTACGGAATTCGATCTTTGAGTCATGATTTCACTACAGAGTTGCTATTACTCCTAAACTGCAATAGATTACAAGCAGCTATAGATACAGTGTGGACTCTGAAATGAACGGATACTGACAATATCTTATATTCACTATATTTGTCTTATATAACAGAATAAAGATATCCCTATACTTCGTATTTCGATTTTTTAAATATTTTATTTGATTTTTTAATATTAATATCGTCTGATTTTTGGAATTCTATTATTAGACTGTGATCAACAGAAAATGAATGAAGCATTACTATATCATAAGCACGTGCATCGCGCGTGCGTATGTTCTTGGAACACTGTTCCATCATATAACTAATGTTATTATACAGCACAGAGCTATGCGAATGAAAACAAACTCAATATTGTTAAAGTGAAGACTTTATTATTTAAAATAAAATCAAGTTAATTGTTCTATAATTGTTTTTCACGAAATTATAACAGTTTAAAGTATTGACAATTTTCTATTTAGTATATAAATATTTTCGTTTTTTTTTAAAGAATTTTTCATGAATTTTGTGTATTTAATTTAAATTAAAATTTTTCATGTTTTATTTCAAGTTAATATTTTGAATTGCGCGCGCATTAGATTTAAATTAGTTAAAGATTACAGCGCCCCAACGGCAAAATACGTAATATACTTCCTACGATTCTCGAACGTAATCGATATTTCTTATGATCGATTTTTAAACGGGAAGCATGGCAGCAGGAAGCACACCTCATCTGTAGTTATCCAGAAAGATCACCCAGAAAAAAGTATCACTCAGAAGTTCTAAGGCAAAACTTTAAATCAATAGTTGTTAGATTTGTGTTTATATTATGAATTTTTATAATAAAACTGCATTTTGTTCTGCATTTTGGTTTCAACTCAAGGTAAAAGTTAACCAAATATTACATATAATTTTCAACATTTAAAGAAATAATGGAATATAAACATTTAAACAGAACATACTCTGCTAAAAGTTATTTATAATTTTATTATATATTTATAATTTTATGCCAAAATTTAATTTCAATTCTAACCATTACAAATATTGTGACGTTGCAATATGACTACTCTTTTATTATGTATGTACATAATATGCTTTTACTTCTACTGTAATATTTAAAGTATTGACATTTTTTTTTCATCAAGCGTGTGAATATTTTCGTTCTTTTTAAAGAATGTCTCATGAATTTTGTGTACTTGATTTAGGATAGAATTTTCTATTTTCTTTTCCAGTTAACGGTTAGTGCGAAACACGCGATTGCAGCGCCCCAACGGTGACATATGCAATATATACTTCCTATAATTCTCGAACGTAATCGATATTTCTCGATCTTTAAGCGGGAGGAATGGCGGAAGAAAGCACGCTTCGTCAAAGAACAGAGTTATACAGAAGAATCATGCAGAAAGAAGTTCTCAAGTAAATATATAAATCAATAGTTGTTAGATTTGTGTTGGTATTTTGAATTTTTAAAACGAAACGTGTATTTTTGGCACCAAATCAAAGTATTATTTAACCAAATAATTATTGCATATAATTTTCAACAATTAAAGAAATAATCGCATATAAATGTATAAACAGAACATACTAGTTGAAAGATATTTATAATTTTATGCCAAAATTTAATTCACCAGTACAAATATTGCAACCTTGCAATTAACTAACCTATTGTTAATAACAATAGGTTGTTATATATATATATATGTAACAATAGGTTAGTTAATAATAGGTTAGTTATTAACAACAGGTTAGTTTATTGCAAGGTTAGTTAATAATAGGTTAGTTATTAACAATAGGTTAGTTTATTATATATATGTATTTTAGTTATTATATATGTATTTTATCATATGTTTTTACACACACGCTTCTATTATAATATTTTCTACTTATTTCTTGATTCTTTAACTTCATTCTGCGTAATTCTTAACAATTCTAATACTAAATTCAATAATAGTTTATTAAGAATATACGTATTTAATAGTTAAAATAGTAATTTTATTCCGTTGTCGAATTTCAGAAAATTTTTGTAACCGTGCGCAATACGGTTGGTAGAGTCAGTGTTTGTTGCGAAATTTTATATTTTTTTTTTTTATATTTTATAATTTTTTGAGCAAAATGGCTCTGATTTAATTAAATAATCAATCCATTCAAATTGTAATTCGCGAAGTTAGAGTCAGTGATTCCTCCGATTGTTACTTAAACGCGTGTGTTGATAGTCTTTTTTTCTTTTTTTATATTTTTTCTTATTCAACATTCGGTATCGGTATATTAGAGACAGTGCTCAAGAAGATAAGGCCTTTCCAGGAGATCGTAAGTAATTTCATATATTGTACTTCAATTTATTCATTTTTCAAATTTGACAACAAAGTATAATGTTTAACGTTTTGTTACAAACGCTTCACAATATCAACATTTTGATATATTTTGGAGAAAATCTAACAGTGACTCCTGAGCCAAGAATGTAAGAATCTTTCATTATTTCTTAAGAATTTGAAACTCTGTTTTGCTTTTGAATATAAATTCTAATATTTTGTTTTCTTACAGATTCTCTACAATCTCCAATTTCCCTTATCCTCTAAGAATCTTACGATGCTTCAAAAGTTAAGAATGTAAGTACGTTAGTACCACACTGTACTTGAATTAATTCTATTCTCTTCGGTTCTCTTTTCATTGAAGTCTGACGTAAAATTATAACTATAAAAGAAAAACATTTCAAATTATTCGAGTCCAAATTTTTATCATTAAAATTTAAATTTCCACAAATAACACTGTCTTTATGTTTTTCAAGAAGTTTTTCACGGCGTTCCACCATTCTCAGTGATATCTGCTTGATGAGGATCTTCACGACAACTTTTCTTGATCCAGTGCAGGTGATATCGTTCTTTGCGGTGAGTCGCATGCATTTTTGTTCCTCTGGTCACTCAATCATGTCGTAGGACGAAAGGTCCGAATCGGCACTGGTGACTGGTTGTATACGTAGAATTTTTTATGAGCATAGTGACCACGGGTATTGTTTTGTACCCGTGAGTAGTAACATTTCAGATTTTTTATATATTAGATCAGGATAGGACTTCTTGCACATCGCGATTTTAACAATTAGATTATATTTACCGTTATAGTAATTACTTTATAATAATTACTTGTAAAATCAAAATATCTTCAATAAAAATGTTTGCAAAAGTAAAATATTCATCTGAATATCCATAGATAAATTATTATAAATTATATCCAATTATACATAACAATATCTATCCATAGATGATTATAAATATTTATAAATAATTATTATTAAAACAATTTGAGCATTTCATAGTAGAGAAGACGGATACCCTCCGACTTCGTTGCTATGAAAGATGCAGTTATTATTTATTGATATATTGATGATATACTGATAATATACTGGTAATTTTGTTATAATAAGTAATAATTAATAATCGTTGTTATAATTAATTATTTTGAAGTTCATCTTTTTATAATAGTATTGAATGATTTAATTAATTGAATTTTATTATTATGAATTTTATAATTCAATGCAATTTGAAATATATAATAAATTAGAATTCTTTCCGTAAAAAAATGTATGAAATTTTATGTGCAAGAAAATACTTCGCGACAGGCAGATTTCTGAATCAAAGTAACAAGTTTGCACACGGCTTTTGCATTCTCGAAAATGTGCTTTGATGAAAAAATTGCCTGAGATTATTTCCATCAATATTTAGTTTAGAGTCAATTGTTTGTTTTTGATCATTTGATTTTGATTATTCAATTGTTAGATTTCTTTTGATTATTCAATTGTTAGATCTATTTTAATAAATTCAAGTCTTGTTCATTGTCTTTATTCTCTTGCAATTTCAATAATTCCTGAAAGAGTAAAGTCACAGTTACAGAACTAAAATAATAATGCAATAATAATAATACAATATTCCGTTAGATATAAATTACATAAACTAATCATTCTTTTAGTTCAGGATTTTCAGATTTAACCCCTTCCGTGTTCATTGTCAGGATCTCACTCACGTGCCCAGGTGCTACTTGGGTGGGTGAAAGACATTGAGCACGATGACCATAGTGTATAATTTTATAAAAAATTTCTCAGCGACTGACAATGTGTTAGCGTATCGTGCACGATGTATTTTCCGCATATGTGTGTGTGGTTAGGATGTGGATTTGCGTCGTTTCTATTATTTTATTCATTATAAATGTTTAAACTATTGACGCACTAAGTTGAAGTATGAATTTATTATAGTAATACTTATTAAATACACTATAATTATATTATTAATTATACTATCAGTTATAATAATGGTTCCAAGTCAACTTGCAGAGTTTCTATATAAATTATATGTATCTTTCCTTAGTTACTAATATCTCACATATAAATATAAACGTGTTTTAATCACGTTTTACGCAATGGTCGCTAGTCATTGTCAGTCGATTTCAGGAAATTGGTACGTAAATTAAAGTGTGAATGTTGAATGTTAAACTCGGGTGTCGGAGGCGTCCCGGGACGTTCTCTCTAGTTTAGGTCTGCGCCCGAGTGGTATGTGTGAGAATCGTGGAATGAGTGTGTTGGTGTGCCTGTTTTGTCATTTTTTTAAATATAGGGGCCCTGAATAGGATAGGTAGCTTACTTTCTGGTATGCCTGTGTTTAATTATAAGTAGGTAGGGCCGGGCAGGTTGGCACAGTCTCTGGTCGCGTGTTCCCTTTTCGCGTGTCCAACTTGTTTCAGGAAATCTAATTTGAAAAATCGACAGTAAAATTGGTACAAATGGAGCATGCCACTGTTTCTGGTTTTATTCTTCGATTTTTCGAATTTAGTATCGCGGTCGTGGTCGCGGATAGGTCGCGAGTAGGTCCCGAAACGAACGTTTATCTAGGTATTGCTCGAGCACGCACATGCGAACGAACAACGATCACTATGATCGATGATCGTCCATGTGTATTGGAGTTAGCTTCCGCAGTTTATCTTTTTATTTCACCTTTATATGTTATTTTTTTGGTTTGCGATTAGAAAGACTCGAGCTAGATGTAAGTTTCAGCGGGCATTGCGCTCGAAGAAAGAAGAAGCTAAATGCCGAAGAGGCCCGGCAAACTGCCACGAAGAGGGTCACAACAAATGGCTTCTCATCTTCTGGATCATTGAAATGATTCCAGAGCATGGGAGGTCATTCTCGTTACTACTTTGTCACTCATGCTCATTTAGTATTTGTAGTAGTATTTTTTTTCTCAGTCATCGTCATCGTTTTGGGCAAATCGCGGTTTTTCTTGTTAGTTGCTAAATATTGATTACGGGTTGAATTAGAGTTGCGAAATAATTTCGCGCCTGTTTATTAGTATTGCGAAAAATTGATTACGGTTTAAATTAGAATTGCGAAGAAATGATAACCGTGTTTTGTTTTGTTCATCGTAATTTTCATTAATTTTAGTGTTGCGATATTATTTCATCGCGATTTCCAGTTACTTTTACTCTTAGTGTTGCGATAATGAATGATCTCGTTTCTTGAAGTAGCGTTGCGTTAACAAAATGCCCAAATTCTTCCACTGGATTCGTGAAAGTCTGCTTCTGCTCCTGAATCACCTGATGCAGCTACAAGAGCTGTACAGAGCTGGTAGTTCATCAACAGCCTTCAGCATGGTTGCACTGGACACCTCGCTATTAGTGTTACACATTTTTAAACATGAGTGCATAGTTTAATAGCGTTTCGTAGATATTTTCGGGAGTTTTAAATATGACGAAGCACTCTTCGCGTTTAATTTTGAAAATTCCTTATTTCACAATTAATGCTAGTGAATTAGTGTTGCGAAACAAGATACAGTTTGTTCCTCGGACTTGTAACATAGATAATTGTACAATAGCCCTTCTGGCTATTCATTTGCTTTTTTTTTCAAAAATGTCGGGACTATTTTAGTGGTGTGGAATTTTTGTGTTAAGTTTTTTAAACTACTAATCCAACAAATAAGTGTGTTACAGATTTATCAATGGATCCATGCGGATGGATGAAAGATAGAATAACATGGATTGTGGAATTTAAAGGAAATGATGCCTGGATTCTGCCTAATGGTAATTAAATACATCTTATTAAATATATTTCACAAATTCTTTTGACATCAACAAAAGAAGATTGTACGTAAAATGCACTAAATACAGAAAATTCTATGAAATATCTAAAACAGAATGCTCGTTAGAAGATGACTGAAATAAATTTCTTAATTTCCATTTCTTTAATTTAACTTCTAACTCTTCAATTTACATATTTATAAATAAAACAACATTATATCTAATTATATTATTGATAAAAATGTCATAATTCGAACAATTTTTTTTCTAATACTTTTAAACGGATGTTGTAGTCGAATAGTCGAATACGTGCTAAATTTTTCATCCTAATTTTCATCAATTTTTGTATTAAATTGTTATATTCTTTCACTGATGAAGAACCATCATGTTCAATTCAATAAATAATTTTCGAAACAGATCTGGCAACGCTGTCCATATTTTTTGATTTTAATTCTCATCGCTAGTAGTGCTGTGGTGCAAAATCTGCCTGAATCGATATGACAGGATGTGACACAAAAATGGAAATGAAGTTATAATAAAAATACATTGTATGCAATGTCTATTCATATACCTCGTCTGTGATCTATTCATATATCTCATCTGCGATTAATCGCAATTATCGACTGTGTATCCTCTAATTAATTTTCGAAACTTACGTAAGATTGCGCATCTATGTAGATTTTCATTAAAAATTTTGTGCTTGCTAGTGTAAGTTATTTTACTAGAATTCATGGTTAAATAAAATAGAAGGTCTAATATAAATTAATCGTTTAATGCGGGAAACGTTACGCTAAAGTAAAAAAAGTTGGTATGTAGTCAGACATTCAAGCATCGTACACGATTCCGTTAAAAGATTAAGTTATAGAATAGTCGCTTGCAACTAATCTTCTTTATTATCTTATCTCTATCTTACTATTTTTCTTTTTAAATTTATTTTTGGTTATTAAGTCTGAACGCGCAAAATTCATGTATCCAATTCTAAGGTTAATCTTTGTTCTCGTTGCACTTCGACATGCCTCGCTGCAACAGTAACACGTGAATTTGCATTTTAAGTTGTTCTATAACGACCTACGAAGTTACATTAGCGTCAGTTGTTCCAGCAGTTTTACCGAAGTTCACTTGGTAGGTAGAAATTGATAGCAAAAAAGACGTCAGACGAAGAAGCTTGAAATTATTTCATCTTCTTGCATCCGACTCGGTTTTTGCCTTCTCCTCGGAAACAACAAACTAGAACGATAATTCAGCTACAGATGTTCGAGACTTTATGAAATTTAATATTAAGAACAAAGAAATATGGTAGCTACGTTCGCACTCACGGGCAATTGAATTGATTGTCTCCAAAGGTTTTGTAATATCATGAAAATCGTTAATAACGTTTCTGAATTGTTGATCGTTCGTCAGATTTAAAACATTTCCGTGAATTTTATTATAGAAATTTTTTTTTTTTCACTTTTATAAAGGGCCACACAATCGACTACAGAGAAAGATACGAAATTTTTAAAATTTAAAAATATCTTCTTTAAAATGAAATATCTTTTTTAATGAAACTTTTTTTTCATCATTGTCAGTATAATTTTGTTCAACGAACGTTACGAAATTCCAAAAGAATACTAGCCTGTTCTTAGTTAGAACAATCGATGGATCACATACTAACAGTAATTTGCAAGACAATTTGCACAGAACAGCGTTGTATTCCTTCGAATGAAATCCGTGTTGGTGATACTCTGATCCTACAGTCGATCCTCCTTCCACCTTTGGGTTCTGGAAGCAATGTTGCTAATTACTACATACCACCGAATGCGGCATAACCCGCGACCCATGAATTCCACTAGCCTGGCCGACGCTGTACAGTCACGGGAGTCAGTTTTCGTCCGTGTAATCCGTGGAAATTGCGGTTTCCTATGAGCGCAGAACGAACTGATAATATGCTTCTGAGTGGTGTCGGCCGGTTCGTCTTGCATTCTCCGACATTTTCCTGTTAAAATCCACGTTCGAGTATGTGCGAGCCGAAATTCATCCGATTCCATCGTGGAGCAAATTTTGTTGCCCCGCGCGGCATATTCTCCTGGTTCGACTTGCGCTTTGTTTTAGTAGTGGATAACGATTCAGGTAGCTGCATTTCCTATTTCGCGTTTATAGAATTCAATATTTAGAATTAATAAGTTGTTAAATAATTTGTGCCTTTAGGTAATTCTATTTTCTAAATAATTCTTATTATTGGTTATTCACTTTATTATACGATATACGAGGTTTGATCAAAAAATTTGCGCAATTTTCAATTTTCACCTCGTAGAAACGTCCGATTGAGAAATTATTGTTTTCTCTTGCTGGTATACTCATATTTGACCTACTTTGCAATTTTTATTCAGATTGAACGTGTAACTCAGATTTCATAGTCAATTGATCAAGTTGTAACTTGATGGATCTGATCATCTGTTATAATTTGCACCAATCTATTGTTCGAGAATTTTTAACTAAAAACAGTAACTGTAATAATTACCAGATACCGCAGCCTATGTGCCTATATTTTTTTCCCCAAGAATGAAAAAAAAAAACTATTAAAGGACAATGTGTTTTATATATTTATAATAAAAAATTACTTGAATTTTTTCATCAAGCTTATGTACTACGTACGTAGGTACGTAAATTACAAAGTCGAAATATTTAATTCGTGAATCGTAAGAAGCGATTGAAATTGATACCTACAAATTGATACACTAATTTCTTCTTCTATAGAATAACGTTTAACGAAGGATGAAAGAAGAAAGAAAGGAAAGTAACCATAGAAAGTTATATCACCGGTGCGATGTAGCAATTTGGTATTCATATTAATTCTGGTAATAACTAAAAGTTCGCGGCCGCGTTTTGAATGATCCTTCCCGGGCGAAGAATCACCACGAGTTGTCGACCAGACAATATGGAATTAATTATAATTAACTGCCATTCACAAAAGTCTCGCGAACAATTGTGCAGTCCCGCCACGGCGTTATAATGAACTTGCAGCTCCTATCATTTACATTCTCTTGTATTCGGCCCGAAGCTTCACCTAATCATAACGTTGCTTCGAGAAATGTCAAGGAACTTGTTTAAATTAATTAGTATGTTATTCGAGCGGGGATATAACTTCGTGGATTTATCTTCTTTCTTTTTTCTCTCCATCGTGGTTCAACTTCTGATGTTGTGATTTTAACCTTCATTTTGCAAGATGTATTCATAAAAGAGAATTCTTCCGATTGTTCGTGTTTTGCATGCACCAAAGCTAGAGATGTTGTTTGTTCTTCATTTGAAAAATTGGCCCGCAACATCATATTGCTCCTTTGAAATCTGAATTGCTGTTGCACAATAGCAGCGAGCTACAAATTGTTCGAGTTCTAAATGGAAATCTAAATTTGTAAACCTTTTGTTTCGCAAGTTATTGAACGAAGCAGAATTAAAGTACATTCTAATTTTACTAAGTTATTCCACTAAATTTCTTAAACTATTTATTTAAATCCAGTAGATTTAGATTTAGTAAATTATTTTATGATTTACACTCTAGCAAGTTTAATTAAATTTAGGACTCGCAGCTAGATTTACTCTAGTAAATTTTGCAGTTTCTATGAATATTTTAATAAATCCCAATAAATATAATAAATAAAAAATATAATATAATTTATTATATTATATTTTTTATTATATATAATATAGTAAATATAATATGTTATAATAAATTATATTATATTTTTTATTATATATAATATAGTAAATATAATAAATTCAGCAGACTGTACTTAATGGATAGACAGTAGTAGAGAGTAAACTGTATTCGTATTTGGACTCAAATGATTCAAAAAAATATCACGAAATATTTTCGAAAAAGATTGGCCGTTTTCGCGTACTTTCGTTTCGTCTCAGAGTGATAAGAATTGTTAATAGAAACATTAATAATCCTATTAATAATCCGGTTGGAAACTACAAGTCACTCACGCTGTGCGAGCAGAAAATCACAAATTGTTTCGACAAACGAAGCGAACAGAATGGTATTTGTATTTCGCTATACACTCATAAAATTTAGACTCCGGTTGCTTAACACTGCACACAGCCCCGAAATATGAAGGACTTCGCTAACTGACCAACAGTCCGCGTTCTAACGTGATTATCCTTGACGTTTTCCGCCGTTCATTTCTGAAATTACTGGCCAGCCATCTGGTTCGCGTATTTACGATGTTCCGGCGGTGACGTTGGTCGCGACGTTCTACTACGTTAATCACGTTCGTACGCGAAAAGAAAGAGGCGAAAGAAGGAAATTTAACATCCGTAATAGAAGCAACCCGGTACTCTTGTTCTTTCTTTGGTTTGTTACTTTTTTACTTTTTCCTTGTTTCTCGTTATCGCGGGAATTGATTATTTATGTAAGCTCGTCGTGCAATATCTTTCAGCGCTCGCGTTATTAAAATATTCCGTACACGTTTACCGGGTTTAACGTTACATAAATGAGTTTTTCTTGAACTTAACCCATCGTTGTACAGTCTCGTAAGCGAGGAGCATATTCTTTCTTGAATTTTTAGTACGACTTCTCGTAGAATTTTGCTGAACTGAATTTAATATGCGCCCGGCACAAGAATGCAATAATATCTATGAAGCGTGGTAAAAAGGATTTTCAAAGCAGTGGTACCAGATAATAAAGAAATTGAAGTTCCGTCCGAGTGTTTTTTATTAGTTTCGATAAGTGGTGTGTTGAAATTGTTAACGATGACCGGCGTGCAACCTTTGCCTCTCTGCTTTTCTCCCTTTCGCTCATTTTTCTTCGAAACTCTCAATCTTCCGCGATCAGAAAACTTCGGAATATTGTAAGGTTGAAACAAACTAGAAGCTGCAGGAAGAAACATAAACGATATTCAAGCTGAAAGAAACGGCGTTCGCCTTTTTCCTACTTATTTAAAGAAGAAAAATTACTTTTCTTGAAACAATACGTCCGACTGTTAATTACGTAAAGCCTTTCACGGGCAGGTAGGAAACGTATCCAGCAGTTTAAAGGACAGCGTGGAAAAGACGCGCAGTGCAAATATTATTTTTCAATTAATGTTTGTTGTTTTACGCTCGTCTAAGGGGCACGATAAGCGCGATTATTAGCCTGGTGGATTTTTATGCGTTTACGGGAAGTCTAAAATTGCAAAAACACACCAAGTGCGTCCGATGTGGAGAAAAATATGCAAAATACACAGAGTGTGAGATTTATTACAATCTAAACAACCTAATTGCGAACCTAATTAAACACATGAAATCGAGATAAAAATTTATTTCACTCGCCATGTATCAGGTTTTGTATATCCTCGCATTTGACGTATCTTTGCATTTCGCGTATCTTTGCAATTTTCAATTTCTTGCAAATATACATAAAATTCTAATTGATGAACTTTTGTTTATATAAAAGACGACTTATATGTTTCTTGACTAATCTCGTTGAATATCTATCCTTCCTCAATCACTTACACACGACGGTTCATACTTGCCAATTTTTACACAATTTTGTACTTTCATTACACGTCGTCGTTCTAACGATCTCATTTGTTCAGATTCGCTTTATCTTTATCTCATTTGAGCAAAGAACCTTTAACCGCGGCCTCCAGTTGTTTTCCAAGCGTTGTACAATCATTCTCGAGCCACTCTGCGAAAGGATTATGCGAATTTCCCCGATCCTTGGAATTCTCAAGCGGGGAGAGGTCGACTTTAGCTATTCTTCGAACGACTCGTTCTTCTCCTCGATTCTTTGGAAGTTCGACGTTTGTCTCGGTCCCCGGCCCTTTTTCTTTCCGACTCCTCGTCCGTATCTTTTTTCCGTTCCTCTCCTCAAGACGTCCGGACTAACTCTCGAAATTTCCGGAGTTTCCCGCACGGGGAGGAGAGCCGGTTCTGCACTCCTAATTCCGCCGAATTAAACTCGCCTTTGGAGGCCGAATTCGTTCTAATTGCAACTGCGGTTCGCTGCGAATACCGTCAAAACGAACTCCGGCGACATTGTCGCGACGGTGTCCATCGTTGAATTTTTTTCGGATGTAAATTGTTCACGAAAATTGATATCGTTGCAGGTGAAAGACTGACAATAGCGAGAAACGCTAGATGACAAAAAGATAAACTTTGAAGTTTGTGGGAAGTCTTTCGCGAAAGAGCTGTTTCTCGTGATTTTGTGCAATTATATTCCTAAGTAGTTTTTCTTTTATCTGAATATATGTATCTAATAAATTTACATAAATGGTCGCGAGCTGCCGTGAAATCACAGCATTTACGCACCGAAGGCTTAAAAAAAAAAAAAAGAAAAAAAAAGAAAATAAGAGCGATAGTAATAAGAAGCTTGTAGAGCTGTTTCATAGCTCACCAATCAGTTGCGTGATTTCGCCTCGTAAATTATTTAAAATTCACTTTACGTTTCTTTTTCAGTTCAATGAAAATATGATTCACTTTAGATTTTAACCCTTATCGCCACGTTGGGAATTAAAATTTCTCGTTCCTTTTTTTATCGAGAGTAGTAAATTTAACGTTTTAATTTACGTCCGCTATTTTCTCTAAAATTTAATTTCGTCAAGACAGAAGAATGAATGATTTCGTACTTGCATTCGTATCGTTCATTCATATCAAATGAATGTGTAGTGTAATAAATGCGTACGAATTTGACGAAACTGGCAAGTGAGTTTCCATTCCTTCGTTTGCTGCAAACGCGCCTTAAGAAGTTCCATTCGCGAACAATCGAGCACAATAAGATGCTCAAAGACGTTGCTTGGCAGTCGTACGATTAATCCGGAATAGCGGTACCAATTAGAAGATAGCGCTCTAAGGGACGTAGTTAACCATTTGTTCGCTAATTACGCGCAACGTCGACGCATATAGACGGCCAGATACGCCGGATACGCCGGAGTAAAAATACTCGGCCGACAAACAAAATGTGAAAGAGCAACGTGCATCGTGGAAAGGGAACAGGGTCGCGAACTGGCACACACCGGCTGTGTGCGAAATAATAGGGTAATTGTTATGCCACGGCACGGTAAGTGGAGGATCAGAGCCACGTCTAGGTTGATAAGACACGGCCGGGGATACTTAACGAACTTAACTTTCCGGATCGTATGGGCATCTGCTTTTCGAAAGCACGATCCCCTTACCGTTTCACTCTGTGCTTTCACCCTGAACGAAGGATGTCGTTCAGAGAGATAATCTTTAATAAACAAACCGACCTAGACGAGCAGTTTCACGCCGCGTCGCACCGCGGCCAAGTCTTTTCCAGATGTGTGGATAAAGTTGATCGAAGTTCGCCACTCGATTCGTTACCGTTGTCGTGAAAATTTATTTGAATTTGTTTTATATTTATATCGAGGTCGTACGATAGGGATTGATCGATTTTCCTTTTATTTAACGAGGTTGAAATTATTTTTTATGGATTCATTTATAAAAAAAATTCGTCACTTCCGACCATTCATCCTTCATTTCCTCAATCAGCTCCGTTCCTTCCAATTCGTGCGACTATTTTTACTATCACTCGATCGCAGAATACTCACGTTCGCAGAAGGCGAATCATTTTCGTCGTGACAATGCCACAATCGAACGAGGTTTCGACTCGTAACACATGTATGCCGAATTGTTAGAGAAATTGGAGAACGAACGGATTGAATTTGAAAGAAAATTGAACGCAGAAAAACAATAATGGCAAGAGGCATTAAATGTAAGTAAATTCGAAAAAGAAATGATGGAAATGGAAATGAAAGAACAAATGGGAAAATGAACAGAAGAGCAACAGAAACAGAATGGCAAAATGTGATGGAAAATAAAGTTAAACGAAGAAAAAAGTATACAGGTTCAATTGGTAAATGAAAGGATACTTTTAGAGAAAAAGACAAAAGAAACAGAAAAGGCAATACTTCTAGAGGAAAAGTTAAAAGAACAACAAGCAAAAGGAAGAGTACAGAATAGTGCTGCAGGGACTTATATAAAATTCCAGTATGAGATTGAACTATGGAACTCTGTCTCTGAAAACAACGATAGCTTTAACAATAAGTTCATCTGTCGCACAATCATACAATACATACAATTGTACAACTCATAGAATTCATACAATTCATACAGATTATACCATTCATACAATTCATACAATTCGTACAATGCACACAATGCACACAATACATACAATCACACAATACATACTATATATACATTACATTCGAATGCAAATCGTACAATATGTATGCAATCACACGCAGCCTTTCATACTAATGACATTCTTGTTTAACTTGAAAGTTACACAATAACCATACAATAATTCGCAGCCCTACCAGCGCATTTCGTATCAAAGACACGTTTATTAAACTTTGAACGAAATAAGGGAAACGAAACTATTGACACTTTACAATATCGTGCCTTGTAAGAGATACGTAACGCGAAATAAAACCGCGATTTATCAGTGTGCGAAATTGGGGTTCGAGCACTTAGGGGCAAATAGTCCAGCGCTACCCCTAACGGCACAGTGGGGTTTCGATGAACCACTGGAGCCGAATTACAAAGGACGTTAGACTACAAGAACCTACCTCGTCCTTTCGGACGAGGTTGCAGTTCCCCGACTTGACACACCAATAACGAAAGTTGGAAAATCTACTTCAGTGCAATGTTAGTAACAATAGTAACAACAAACGAAAGAAGAGCGGAGAGAAGATGTCCCTAATTTCGTTTCAAGTTTAATAAATGTGTCTTTGTACAGAATTCACTCACAGTGAATTTACAAATATTAACTATCTTATAACTAACTAAAACTAGACGCACGCATCCCACGTTGTCCATCGCTGGGGGCCCAATAGTTTACTTATCAACTAATTGTACCCACAGTTCAGTTTAGATCGCGAAGTAATGAATGAACAGAAATTTTCACGATCTAAACTGAACTGTAGGTTGCGTAGTTCTTAGCTTGATATCGTTTCACAAACATTAAAGTTTCTCATTTATCGTTTTACAATTTAGCTTGATAACGTTTTGCAAACTTTAATGTTTGTAAAACGATATCAATTACCAGGTCTCACCACGAGGAGGTGACTACGCACGAGACCCGCCCGGGCCCTAATCCCAACCACCCTCCATTACATGCAAGTAACTCGGCATTCTTAAGGAATGCCGAGATTTTATTCTACTTGGCCCGGGTTTACGAACAAAGGAGACAGAGATTCAATAGTGCAATCTCAAACCTAAGTCTAAATCTTAATTCTAAAGCGCACGTATGAGATTGAACTATGGGACTCTGTCTCCCGAATAACGATCGCGTTAACAATCATACAATCATACATTACATACATTACATACATTACATACAATCGTACATTACATACATTACATACGATCATACGTTACATACATTGCATACAATCACACATTGCATACATTACATACAATCGTAAATTACATACGAATGCAAATCATACAATATATCGCAATCACTCGCAGCCTTTCATACTAACCACACAGTCGACTAACACATGAAAGTTACACAATAATTGTACAATAATTCGCAGCCCTAACAGCGCATTTTGTATCAAAGGCACGCTGATCGAACGAAATCAAAAGAACGAAACTATTAACACGCATCAGTATCGTGTTTTTCAAGGGATATAACGCGGAATGAAGCCGCGGTTTGTTACTGTCATTGCACTAGAGTAGAGTTTTCAACTTTCGTTGCCAGTATGCCAAATCGGGTTCCGAGCATTTAAAGGCAAGCAGTTTCGCGCTACCCCCAACGACACAGTGGGGTTCCGAAGAACCACTGGAGTCGTATTACAAAGGACGCTAGACTACAAGAACCTACCTCGGACGAGGCTGCAGTCAACCGATTTGACACACTGACAGCGAAAGGTGGAAACTTTACTCTAGTGCAATGACAGTAACAAATGTTACTCTACTGTAGTGCAATGACAGTAACAAATGTAACTCTATTGTAGTGCAATGACAGTAACAAATGTAACTCTACTGTAGTGCAATGACAATAACAAATGTAACTTTACTGTAGTGCAATGACAGTAACAAATGTAACTCTATTCTAGTGCAATGACAGTAACAATAACAGTAACAACGAACGAAAAAAGAAAATCGAGGAGGTGTGCATAATTTCGTCTCAAGTTAAATAAACGTGTCTTTGTACAGAATGCGTTGACAGTGAATTTACAAATACTAACTATCTTATAATTAACTAAAACTAAACGCACGCAACTTAAAACTAAGACGCACGCATCCCACGATGTCGCTGTGAGATCCCTCGTCGTCCCAGATATTAATTATCTTATAATTAACTAAAACTAAACGCACGCAACTTAAAGCTAAGACGCACGCATCCCATGATGTCCCTGCGTGATCCCTCGTCGTCCATCGGTGGCCCAATAGTTTACTTATCAACTAGTTGCACCTACAGTTCAGTTTAGATTGTGAAATAGAAAATGAACAGGAATTTTCACGATCTAAGCTGAACTGTAGGTTGCGCAGTTCTTAGCTTGATATCGTTTCACAAACGTTAAGGTTAAAGTTTATCGTTTTACAATTTAGCTTGATAACGTTTTACAAACTTTAATGTTTGTAAAACGATGTCAATTACCAAGACCCACCACGTGGAGGTGACTACGCACGGATCTCATTATAATGTATTTTAAATCAGTACTCTTTTATATATTTCTCGCACAGGTTTTAGCTTGTATTTAATTTAAATAATTTGTTTTAAAGAGGAATTATTCGTAAAATAAGGCATAATTGTTTGATCGATCTAATGACTAATTTATGATACTGAAGAAATATTCTTGTTTGACTAATTAATAGTAAAGGACTAAATTATTTTCCAAATTATAGATTCAAAGAGAAATTCTGAAAATATCTAATAATATGTAAATAGCAATGGTATTGTTAGATTAATATTATCTATGTATATGCAGAAATATAACGTATATCACGGTAATTGTTAAAGAATGGTAACTAATAAAGTATATCTTGTACGACTATGATGAGCCTCGTCACCGATCAAGGTTAATGTATACTTCGGTCGTCAGTGATTCAGAACAGTTGACAATTTTTTTCCAACTTTTAAATTTGGTCGATGTGGCCACGACAAAAATTCAATTCGTAATGAGCTCTTGTCTCCATATCGATTGACATTAATCTGATCTTTCGTTAATGATGCGATACAGATAATAAAAATTTCTTAGAAATGATTAGTGATTCGATTACTACAAATGATTAATTAAAAATTTTAAATAAAATTTAGAAATGCTATAGAAGAGAATTTATTGTTTTATTGTTACAAATAAATTATTATAAATATTAGATAATATTTAAACAATTAGAATATTGAGAAATATTATTTAAAACTCACCCCTAAATTTTGGTCGATGTGCACATCGACCGAAGTTCAATTGGTAATGAGTCTCCGTACCGCTTAAGGTTAATATATATTATATTTTGGTCCTCAATGATCCAGAACAGTTGATAATTTTTTTCAAACCCTTAAAACGATGTACACACGACCAAATGATTCTTCGTACTGCTCAAGGTTAATCTAATGTTCCGATCGTCGGTGACCCGGAACTGTTGATAATTTTTTTTTAGTATTTCGAAAAACAATTTTTCTATTATACTAATCAATGCTTTAGTAGGTTTTACATTTCTATCGCAAAGTTATAGTTTCTTGAATTTGTTACAATGTTAAATGTAATAATTTATTTATTAATTTTTTACTGGCTAAAACTAAATTTACATTTTCATTATATTGATTTTTAAGTCATAACTGCATCGATGTATATTAAATAGAAATTTATGTAGAGAAAAGTTATGTAGGGAAAAATTGAGTTAAGCAGATCGTCGCTTCAAAATAATATGTAAGCGCAACATATAAAAATTTTCGCTCGTTTATTGTTTTCCTGCAAATAGAAGGAAATATATGTATTATGTAACTGTCTTTTTCATTATTGTCAATAAAATAATTTAATTATTATAAATGAGTTATTGAAAGTATGAAATAATGCTTGGGAATTCAATCACTGATTCAATTGTTATAAGTAAATAGTTTAAATTGTTAATATACAAAAATATCATCGAAATGCATTATTTTACAGTTTGAATAATTCATTTGAAACAATTAAATTATTTTTACAATATTTCTTGACATTATTTAGTAATTTTCACTACTTTTATATTACATTAAAGTCATTTCTCTTAAGCACATTTTTCAGGAATCTTATAAATTATTATTAAATATTAGTTAAAAATTTTTAATGACAGAAATTTTACAGAAGAGAACTTATTATTTAATTGTTGCAAGTAAATGATTAGAAATATTAGATAATATTTAAACTATTTGTATATTTAGAAATATTATTTAAAATTTATTTCGAAAGTTAAATCGATGTGCACACGATGAAGGTTCAACTTATAATAATCATTTTCCTGTTTAACCTTCAGGTAAAGTCAGTGATGCACAGCAAGCGGTATGCTTTGTCAATACTTCCGTAAACAGTTTTTCTATTTAGTAATCAGTAATTTGGCAGTTTTATTGTTTCACAGCCTCCATTAATTTAAGGCAACAACAAAATACTGTAATTTCTATATTTTTTACAAAATGAAGTTACGTTTGCACGGTTAATTTTTAACTTATAATTCCGTTGAGGTATACTAGATTAATTTATAAGTCTGTGACATATAATATTAATTTATGTAGAAAATAATTATATTACAGTCAAAAATTAAATTGATTTTTGTTTAAATTGATTTTCGTTTTCTTGAGAATAGCTAAATAAGATTTAATTATTATTAATTTTATTAATAATAAATAATTAATTATTAATAATAGATAATAACAGTTACTATTAATTATCAATTAATTATTAATTACCATTTACTGCAATTAAAATCATTATGAGAACATAAGGCCTTGGAATCCATTACCAGGTTAACAATTATTATTCGATAGTGTAAATTGGTTGAGAAAAATTGTAGAAAGACGAAGCACCAAGTCGGTGCACCGTTGGCCCTTAAGAGGAGAGGTCACGTTCAAATTAGTAGAACAATTGGAAAAAATATTGTTAATCGGTTATTAGTTTAAAAATTTTCGTTTCAATTAATGAATTATAGAAGATTGTAAAGGAAATTTGGTATTAAGATAATTGTAGAGGAGAGTCATTGCAGTACTTTTATTTCTCAAAGTTATTTTATCAAATCCATTAAATGTACAAAAACTTTAAAAGAATATAATTTTTCTCTCTTTATCTCCACTGATCCAAGTTGTTCGATCGATATTGCACGACTATTTTCGATATTTCTTATGGACTTTCTTTTTACCCAGAATTTTATTCTTTTGTAATATAATTGGAAAAAAAATTTAAAGACTTGTATTTCTTTTCTTACGTAGTTTATAATTATTCTCCTTTATATTCAACTCGTCCAAAATGCTTTCGATACATCGATATTAATATTGTCATGTTTCGTGGTATTCTCGAGGTAATTAGATTTGTATGCATAAAGTAAGTGAAGATTGCCTGCGAAGATTATTTGGTATATTAATTATGGAACAAGTTCTAATAAGCTCCCAAACTGAAGTGAAAATTAAGGAATTTCTTTCCTATGGTGGGATTATCCACGGATTCGAAGACAGTTGACAGATTCGCTGTAGTTCTTCCTTAATAAAAGCGCGAACTTAATCAGAGTTCCGATAAGACTACTTTCAGAATAATAGAAAATTCTTATTTCACTTGTTTTACGGTTCCTCATTTTCGTGATATTGTAAAAATCGTTTTTACTGCAATTTTATTACAATGTATTTTTTATAGCAACTTTATTATTTAGTATTTGTTATAAAGTAACTTTATTATTTCATTATTGATATAATGAAATTGTAATAAAATAACTCTGTAATGTAATTATTATAAAGTAACTTTATTATTTCATTATTGACATACAATTCAGTCTATTTGAACTTCGAAAGTAAATTAAAACTGATCGGTAAAATAATTTTGTTACGAATTGTATCGTTTTGCTCGTATTATTATAATTTATGTAGTTAAAGACGTGATAAAACCATATCGCGATGCTGTAACATAATGCAAAATATGGTGCAACCATTTTTCTTCTCTTTTTTTTATTTGTACCTCGTTTCTGTTTTATCTTTTATGTTTTTCCACATATATATGTGCGTGTGTGTATGTGTACAAAAGTTGTTATCATTACTGGATATGCACATAAGCAGGTCAGTACGTCAAGATGGTTTACAATTTTTAACAGCAAAAACCCTGCTCTTGCACTCGTTGAGTGTGCTATTACGGTTACGTTACATTGTTTCATGTTAATTTTTTTAGTCGTACAGGTTGAAACAAATTTATCGCTGTTTCATCTCATAAACGAAATTATTTTCATACGGAGATTTGAGATGTTTATACCAGGGTTTTCGTTCATACATACAAGAGAAAAAGTTTATTCGTTAAGCTAGTTTATAATGTGGGAACTAGAAACTTTCTAATACGACAGATCAGCAATAGATATACAGAATAAAATGTGTAATAATAATACGTAGATACGCAACTTTCAGTGTTACAGAAACTTGACGTAATCGTACGTCAAGGAGTTAAAAAATAATTTTGATTTATATTTGTATATATTATACTACTCGTGGTAGAGAGGACTCCGACATCAATCTTACTATGGGAATCATATTCTCTATGTAGATTTTACCGATGAAGTGTGCAAAATTGTGAACACGTCACGTGTGTGTAGACGTGCAGGATGACCCGCGACATCAATCTTCCTAAGATAGTTATTTTAGGCGTTATCAGTGAAGTGTGAACAGTGGATAAGATATTTACTCAGTGTATGAGATGTTCTCGCTAAGTGTTGCAGCTTGTTAAACGTGTATACAACACTATTTCAAAGAATAATTTTACACTTGCAAAGTGTTTTAAGAAACGACTTGATGCTCGAACTACTAAAACGATAACCAATTATTGCAGGACTGTCTATCAATTCGAGTCAATATATGATAGAATACTAAAAATAAGACCTTAATGAAAATAAGAGATCCTTGCCGCAATTAGCAGCGAAACTTTTCAGATCAATTTCGCAGATTTACAACGGTACAGTTTTAAAAATTTGAAGAATGATTCTTCGCAAAATGGAAACTTGTGCTTTTTTTAAAAAATTTTTCCCATTCGTTGTATTTTAATTTCTCCGGGTACAAATTCTGTATTTTAGTTTCAATGTTGAAGTCGCGTTTGCACAAAAATGACAGTGTAATTCGAGTTATTGTGGCGTCAAGCCACGAAAGTTGTTCGTCCCTGGAAAAGCTGTTGCCAGCGAATCAAATATCCGCGAGTAATTTGCGCTTTATTTTTCAGATAAATTTCGCAGATTTACAACAGTACAGTTTTAAAAATTTGATTTTTCGCAAAATGGAAACTCGTGCACTTCCGAAATTTTTTCTCTATTCGTTGTATTGTAATTGCGCCGGGTACAAATTCTGTATTCTAGTTCGAACGTTAAAGTCGCGTTTGCACAAAAATGACAGTGTAATTCGAGTTATTGTGCCGTCTAGCCACAAAAATTGTTCCTCCGTGGAAAAGCTGTTACCAGCGAATCAAATGTCCGCGAGTAATTTGCGCTTCATTTCCGGCTTTCCGTACTTGGACCAGGTAGCAGCAGCTACTGCCAAAGCAAAATAGTTCCTTGGCAAATTGAAACGGGCATCGACTTACCGAAAACACTGGGTACACAGGCTGTATTTACTATTCGTAGCTCACCGAGTCGGATAAACACGCAAGTCTATTTCGACTTGCAGATTTGCCTTGGTTTCGATGGTAATCAATTGCCTGCCGGCTGTAAAAACAAAACCAAGAAATCGTATTTTCCTCTTTTTCTTTCCTTTTTTTTTTTTTTTTACTGAGTGAAAATTTTCCGCGACATTGCCGCTCTCGTCGTTCATTTCTGTCCTCGAACAATCGATCCTCATAAAATCGTTGCCTTTACACGGATATATAGGCCGAAGATGAAAGAAGGAAATATTCAAACGAAGGGAAAGGCTGGAATTGAATATTGGAAATGGAAACCTGCGCAAAGAAACGGACGGAGAATTTTTCTTGTTCAATTTTAAATTTCAGAAATTCGAAATGGCCTGTGGTTGGAATGGCTGTGGTGATAGATTGTAGCTGATTCAATAAATTATTAAGTCGAATCAATTTGTGGTCTACGTAATTAAAGACCGAGTAATAATTTATCACTAAATTATGGATTTCTGTGCATTAGTGGGAAATTAAAGGATACAAAACTTGTCGAAAATCACTGTCTTCTTTTAAGAATGAACAATGGAAATTGCTTTTTTTTCAAGCTAAATTATATTTCTCGACAAATTCACGAAAAATTGCAAGTTAATTCGCGTATTTAGTAATATTTGCCATAGCAATTGCTACGTAACAATCATTTTTTATTACTCGAACGAAAGCATGCTTATATCTCTATATATTGTATGTGCAAAGTAAATTATCTGATTCTTCGTTCTCGCGTGTTCCTATTCGCCGTTCGCCACATGTGTTATTGAAGAAAAAAAGAACGAAAGAAGGAGCAAAGGATAAAAGAAATTATCAAGTTAGTCGCAAGTGGGATTATTTGCACTCGTAGCTTTTAAATTCTGTTGTATCGAAGAAGTATTCGAAACACACATGGCCGAATACATATGTTCTCTCGGCCGACAGGGGACGGGGCCGGCCTATAATTTAATTGGAATTTAATTTAATTGGAATTTAATTTAATTGAAATCGCTCGTATGCGGCCGGCAAAATGGTTTCGCGTATAAAATACGCGGCTACGAGCCGCTGAAAGTATCCGGCGAAATTTTTGCGAATGTCACACGCACGAGGTGGGGAACGTTTCGCCGCGATTTTCATGAATTTTCCATATTGCGATGCTCCCACGCAGTTACTGATATTATGCCAAGCGATATCCGGTGAAACCAATGCCGCCACGGTCAGCGTGAATTTTTTTGCCCCCCCCCCCCTTCCTGTACACGCGTTCCTTTTTTCCTTCGTCGGTTTTTTTTTTTTTGCTCCCCCATTAAATTTATACCGTAATTCGAGCGCGTGTCAACCGTTCCATGGGAGAAAAACGCTCTATTTTCATCGAAGCGAATGTTATACAGGCACGCGTATTTCGCGTACATCAACGACTTGCGCGTATCACCTTTGTACCTTCGTCCCCGCTCGGCGCTTCACCCGTAAAATTTTATCGCCGTGTTCATCGTCCTCGAAATTAATTCCGTTTCGACGATTATGGGATTATAACGAAGGTTCTGTTTATCGTTTGTAAACACTATTGTTTTCATTACCGATGAAATATGTATGAAATAACGAATCAGCTCGGTATGTGTAATACAACGGATTGAAGAGTGCCTGTGGGCACTTTGCTTTTTTTTTTATTTGCTCGAAAGTGTTTTACGTGCAGACAGAAACGCTGTAGTATACAGTAGTTAGTGTATTATATTATAGTAATTAAAAGATGAAATTACTGTTAAGTTCAACATCATCCTTGTAAAGAAAACTATAGGTGCATAAATTTTTAGATAGCACAAATTGATCTATTTTTGTATATATATATATATTTTTATAAATGCTTAAGAATAAAAATATACTTTTCATTAATAACGTAAGAATAAACGAGATTGACACTTACCGTGTTTGTTTCAAATGTCGAGCTTTTTTCTGGAACAATCTTTATTTTACAACGGTGAAAATGCATTAAATTCGCCAAATAAAAATTCAATTACTACTATTTTCAAGAATATCGCAAGCGTTGTAAATTTTATTAAGTACTTTGCACTCAACAACCTGATGCAAATTTATCTGCTCTTCAATTATTGAATTTTGTTAAAATTTCGATTCGTCGCTACGTGAACTCTGTCGAATTGTTTCTAAAAATATCGAGAGCATGTTCTGAACGAACATAAGAGAGAGAGAGAGAGAGAGAGAGAAAAAGAACTCGCGGCGTACTACTAGATTCCCGTTGTATGCGTTACACGCTGTCGCTGAAATATTCAGCAGGTTCGCTATCAAGTTTCTGAAGCCTCCAGTCATTAGGAATTTACCTAACGAAGCGAGAAGTACGAAACCTCGAAGTACACGTAAGGCGCAACTCCCTGGAGGATCTTCTGGTAAAAATGCAAATCTATTTCTGCGTCCGTCAGTTTACTTTGCTCGGTCACGAGTAATTGCCCAACGTCCACAGCCTACGGGCTTCTCCTGCGGGAGATGCAATTCCCGGAGTTTAAACCCGACCAACTATTTCACTCTCTTTTCCCAGTCTGTCTTCTTTGGCCTGTGTCTGTCTTTCTGCCAGCCGGCAATAACAGTAATCAGGATACAGGATTAAAAGGAATGAGGGGGCGGCCGTACGGTGGTGAATTGAAATTTTTCCGGCGCGTAAAAAAAAAAAAAAAAGAAGAGGAGAAGAAGAAAGAAAGAAAAAAGAAAGGATAGAATTAAATTAGGGCGAATTGAATGGACAAGCGTCATTCGACGACGATTTATCTGTTAGCCGAGATTTCCAATTTCAGAGATTCGAAATCACAATTGTTCCAAAATTTTTTTGGTGAAAATTAATTTTTATTTAAACGGAGACCAGTTACTAATAAACCTCAAAGAAACTTCTCAAAAAGGAAACAAGTCTCGAATGATCAAGAAATATTAATTTTTAATTGTTTTGACTACGAACAATTATGATTGATTATATATTTTTATTTGGCTACGTTGTCCATGACAAAAATTGAATTTTAGTTGCCAGCAGCTAATGTAAATCTTTTTTTTTTATGGTTTCCATCATCATCTATGGCCCAAACTTTATTTCGATTACCGATAACTATTTTCGACAAACGATTTTTTAATTAAGGTAACATAACGTAGTATCAAATCACGTGACAAATAATTCGAGTAAACAACAGTTTATAATTGAAATTATAGAGGTGTTTTTATTAGAGCGGAAGAGAACATAAAGATTATTTTATCATAAATTATTCAGATCCAATAATATACATATTCCGTATTTCGTATCGATTTTCTACACAGAAAATCAAAAGTATGTAAAATTCACAAGGAACCTCGGTGATGTCGTTCAAACACGATCATTTGCGTACACGCGTGTATAATTTACCGTTTCTATCGTGATTATTGCAGTCGTTATAATACGCACGCGTGTAATATAATACAATAGCGGAGTAATCTTATCATTGAAACTTTTAACTATTTGGTAAATATAAAATTGACTCTCACTAGACAAAGAAAGACTCTCATTATTGTTCTTAAAGAGATTATTATTAACTTTCAAATCCTGCAGATCGTCTGCGAGACGTGCGAAATTCATTTGGCGAGCAGCCATTTATTAAAAATTTATTATTTATTGATATAGAAACGTATGTTATTCTTTGTACTTTGGAACACCATGGTGTCCGAATATCACGTAATAAGAATCACTCTAGAGTAGGACTCCGATGATAATAAGAGTTTATTTGAAAGTAAGGCTAGAAGGATAAATGCGAAGTAGTTCTTACTTTGATGGAATCGTAAAAAGGTACTTGGAAGATTTGTTTCTCTTTGCTATAAAGGCACTAAAGGCTCGGAATGGAACTCGAGTTTTATTGCGTTTTATCGCAAAAAATAGACGTTAAATTTTTATAGTTGTGGTACACACCGATCGTTTGTTACACACTTAAAGGTTAACGATATCCTAATAATGCGTGTAGAAGACCATCGATACGTTCTGGACGCGGACGTTAATAACGTCGACGTTGACGGGTGGCAATTAATTTCACGACGATCGACGTTCGATAATAATTAATCACGTTAGCTTGGTCAATGGATAAATAGATCGTGAACGTTGAACGAGAGAAGACGTAAACGGTCGCAACACGTTTTAGGCGAGATCTCACACCTCGTAAAAAAATCCAGCCTTTTCGACTCTCTCAGTAGTTGGCGAAGTTACTGATAGAACAGAATCGACGTCGACGCGATCGTGACGATAAGAACCTGGCCGTTGCTTCGAGAACACGGTTCGAGGGAATTAATTAAAATGGAATTCTCCGTTCGTAATGGCTCACGTGCGTACAGAGAGGGATGGTAGAGAGAGTACGTGCTCGTCGTTAGAGATGGGATCGAGTACCTCGCAAGTAGCTTTTAGTCGTTGGATCTGAACTCTTTACAAGTATTCCCAACGGCACTTCCAACTGTACTTGAATTTAAGCGGCATAGTTTCGAACGTTTCGTGGTTTTCATCTTTCGTACAATTTCTTTTCGGGATTTCCTTCGATTACAATGAAATATTATAATAAATTTAGTGAAATGTTATTCTTACAATTTCTTTTCGGGATTCTCAACGATTCTCTAATGAAACATGAAGTTTTAGTTTCTTCTATTATTGTTTGAATTTTTCTTGAGAATTAATAAAGGGAATTTACTGGAAAGTAATTGACAATACATTTTCTGGTTTCTCCGAATTTTTGGAATCTTACAGGAATGTTATAGGTGAACAATTTTTAGTGGAACAGAGATACTAGTGTATATATATATATATATAAACTAGGAACGGAGCAAAACAAGGAACTTCTTTATTGTATCGATATAAATGCGTCTGACGTGGAATGTATCATGATCACTGTACGTGTACACGCATAGAGTTGGACAAAAAGGTAAATTTCATTTTAAACGAATCACACGTATACCCAGAAGAAGAAAGATGTAATAGAAGTTTACCATCACTTTCATCGTTCGATCTGTGGGTTTCTTTCAACTTCGATAGAACTTGTGGAAGTTTCGAATCTTATTCGAACATCGAATTGCTCGTAACGTTTTCGAAACGTGCAGGTACTCAATTCAGAGTTCGAAAGCAGCTCGTACATATCACGAATAAACATTGTGCTCGTTGAAACGTTTTTACTTTCGACTAGCGTTTGGAACATCTGAAATGACACTTGCACACTTAGATATCGAACTTGATTCGTAGGTACATATACGTACTGGATTTGATCTTACTCCTCTTCGTCCGTTGAAGAGAGAGAGAGAGAAACGGAGAAATAAAAAAAGAAAAGGGGGGAGGAGAGAGAGAGAAGGACGATCGTGCGTTCCAATGGAACTGCGATTACAATTCGAGAATGCCGAACAGGGTTGAAAGCCAGCGATATCCATGTGGGGGGAGGGAGTCAACTGCCAGTCCTCGATCCCGTGGGCCACTATTCTCCGTGTATATCACCCTGCAACCCTCTCCCGCGGGTCACCTTTCTCCAATGGTGAGACCGTGTCTCTCACACCGGTGCCACCACCACGGCTTTGGAATTCGAATTGTAATTTCTGACCGCGCGTCTCCGTACGGGCCGTTGCCCTGCCATTCAAAATTCGTAATTCGGATTGCGGATTCCCGTGAGCAGCCACGATCCTCGTCGCATATATAGTCCTCGACGATATGGTCCTGGCGGCTGTAAATATGCTCGATACGTGTCGTTTAATAAAGGCTGGAGACGTCTCATCGCGGCTGAGAAGAGCCGCGGGAATTCCCCAAACACGCGCATGGTTTCAACGATTTCGTCGGGGAAACATCCACGGCTGCGAGCTCGTTTCACGCTAATTACGATCTGACCGTCATTCGGCGGTGTGTTCGAAGAACAATCCTTGTTCCGAAGAAAGGCGAAGGAATTTCGCCGGTGGATTCTGGAAACTCGCGCATTCACGGATTTCGGCGAAAAGAAGAAAAAAAGAAAAAGAATATCATTTCAGTCGGGTATTGTGTTCGGGGAATGTGATGCGTTGGTGGAGTGCGAATTTCCAGGAGAGGGAGGGAGGTTCAAAGACGTGTGTTATTTAATGCTTTTGGTTTGAAGACTTCCTGTTTGGAGGGAGGTTCAAAGACGTGTGTTATTCAGTGCTTTTGATTACGTTTGAAGAGCATATCTCTTTATTATGAAAATCTTATCTCAAGTGTGCCAGCAATTTAATTAGTCTTTGAATTTCTCAGGTCTGACAGATACACAATACTGACATATTATATTTGTATTTCGTATTCAATTTAATTTTTCGCTGTACCATGTCGATTCCTGCATATTTTTCGGTTATGCCATACGTAATATGACAAGCGTGTTCATTTCTTACTAAATTAATATTATGTTACAGTATTAAATTAACATATCGTATGTTAGCATGCCAAGTATACATCGACATTATTTCACATACAGCATACATCTCCAAACTTTTGGTTTCTACATTCTCGCAGACATCTAGAAATATTACAAATCCTTTTTCTTTTATCGCTAAACCGAGTGTACGATTGAAAATATCAAAACTCGAGGATCGTAGCCAGGGATTAAAAAATCGAAACACACACACGCTCGTGCCTCGCCTCGTAACTTTTCGCTGAGTAAGACTTAAAAGCGAGCGCGGATAGGTGTTACACACGTTCCCAATCACGAACCCGTGCTCCCAGATAGAAACGATGTTTTCGTTGCACGCGTCCGCGGGATAAGAAAAGAAGTCAAAGACAAGCCGGAGTTCTTCCAATAAAACGTACACCGCGGGAGGCAAAAGCTCGAAGTGGAAGAGGAGAAGGGCACGAAGTTACTGGACGTCACGTACGTGACCATGAAACGATCGATATAATTGCGCTTCCCCGGCGAGGATTCGTTATCTCGATTGTGGTAGAGGGGCAGACCGAAATCTCTTTGCCAGAGATGGACGGAACTTTGACGGGACGATGGGTTTAGGATTTGATGAGGGAAGAAGTTAGCACTCTCAATGTAGTTACTCGGAAGAAGTTTATTCGACGCGCGTCGCCGTGCAAAGTCGCACTCGTGCGTTCCGCCGCGAAAGGAATGGTAGGCACGTGTTTTTAATATTGATGTTTGGCAACATTTTTGTTTAACCCTTTGTTCAACACTATTATTAGATACGTTGGGGTTTGTTTAATAGAGAGGGTATTATTTTTTTGAAGAAGCTCAAATATTCATCTCGATCCAACGTTTTTCTAGTTTCTAATACGACGTACAACCCTTTCAGCAACATCCTCACTCTTACGCATCTTTTCGCTTTATTTTTCATTACAATAATAATCTGTGACTCACGTAAGCGCGTAATACGACTATAAATTAACGACTTTCCATTATGAAATAATGTCCGATATCTTGATACTCAAGAGTATGAAATTTAAAAACAGGAAAAAAGAACGGTCGCAATCGTGTTTCGCAGCTACATGCGCGCGCGTAAATGCATAATGTTATGGTGACATAAAAGATTAGACTACGCGACATCATTTAATTTCCCCCTGTATCCTTTTCTTTTCTTTTTCATACTTATTACTCGCTCAAAGGCGGATCCACTTTTTCTTTTTTTAATTCCACGAGCAATTTCAAGGAGGATCCGTTCTACGGCCATCTTGCTCTCATCTTGAAGCTTCTACGGTAACGAGCATCGCCCCGACACGGATATTGGTACATATGCACTCTTTATGTACTAATTTCGCGAAACAAAATTTTTTTTTACCTGCCTAAATTCTAAAGGAAGAATCCGATGCGCGTAAGCGCGAGCTTCGAGTGGAAACACGATTAACGAAGAAACACGATCCCTGAACAGCTCGCGGTGATATTAAACAACGCGGGACGCCTGGCAAACGGAGAAGATAGTTGCTTTGTAAAATGCAGACGGCTCTATTAACCGGCGGGCGCGTTATCGTCGGGCATGCTTTCGCGAGAGAGGAGAGAGAGAAGACAGAAAGAGGAGGGAGACGAAAAAAGGAAAAAAGAAAAAGAGAAAAAAAAAAAAAGAAGACACCGAGCTTAACTGGAAAAAGGAGCTAATAACGCGGACTAGCGTATACAGACACTGGTTAATGCCGCTCGTAGCGGCCACTTTCGGTGAAGTCTCTCGAGAGTGAAGAAGAAGCTGAAGAGAATCAAGATAGAAGAGAGCTCGAGAAACCTGGCGGTAGCTGAAGGGTAACAGAGAAGTAGGGCGGGATGAAAGACAAAGAGAGAGAGAGAGAGAGAGAGAGAGAGAGAGAGAGAGAGAGAGAGAGAGAGAGAGAGAGATGGCGAGAACGAGGACTGAATGGTCGAGGAAAAGAGCCGAAGGGGTAGCCGCGAGCTACGGACCGTATTATGGAGTAAAGTAAAGGGAGGCAAGTGCTGGCACGGAGCTAGTCGAGGGTGAATTTAATTCATAATTCGCCACAATGTCTACTTGCCGGCAGCACGGCTCATCAAGGTTTCACGAGGCCTTTTTCTTCGGCCGTTGCCGACCGTGAACTCGTCTCTCTTCCTCCGATGGAGGACTCTGTGAAACAGACAGGCGATCTCGCGATGCCGCGGCTTGAATACAGGCCAAAACACAGCGGAGAAGATGACGGTTTGTTATGTAAACGTATCTCGATTATGGAATGGGAAAAGGGTTGGGAGATTAGACAATTGATATTTTATTGTTATACAGAATGATCGATCTACGGTCCATTAATGCGTAATGGATCGTAGATCGATTCAACCCTTTTGATATTTCATCGGGCAATGAAATTTCCTTCTCTTTGTTTGAGACCATTAATTATCAACTGATTTTCCAATATCTGCCTGTTGAAGGAGAGCATTTATTTGTTATACGGTTTATTCATATCTGTGTAGATTATTGGACGCGAGTAGGATTTTTAGAAAGACCAGTTTTATTGAGTGCTTTATTAAGTGTGCTTTCTATGAATTTGCATACAGGGGATTCGGAAATCGCTCAGTCTAAGTCACTTTTCACTGAAAGTGATTCGTTTGAAAACTCTTGTGACGAAAGAACAGTTAAATTATCATATTATACAAGTTTCTAATGAACAGAGCTTCTCAGCTCTTTATACACAGTGTCGTACAGGCGGGAACGAGCGTGACTCCACGCGAAAACATGAATTCAAGGCGCCGATTTTCGAGAAAATCGAGCTTGGAAATTTAAATATAACGTGGTTTAATTTATACGTACGTGGTTTCCAGATCGACATGTGTGAATAATCGTTTCGAACGTGGTTTCGTTTCTGTGTAAATAAATTTGGCAAGTCTGCGTGCACTTGCATGTACCAACATTCTAGCATAATATTCGCGTTCATTGCATTAACACTGTGATATAATAAACGATACAAGTACGGCGCGAGCACGAGTTTGATCAAAGTGGGGAGCGAACGAGCACTGATTCGTGCACACACTGTAACACGATTATCGCGCGGGGATTTAATCACGGAGTCTTATTCTAAAATTATTTACGCAACCTGCGAACGCAACTGCATGTCGACATAATTCGAATAATTCCTTCATAAACGTACGATAAGCATGCTTTTGCATTACACTCGCGGTCGTACAAACCATGGTACGTCGATTGAAGCTTGTTGGCCCGCGAAATGAAAATCAGACCTATGAATATTTTTCTCGATCGAGTAATTATTTCTTTTCTTTTTTTCTTTTGTTTTTTTTTTTTTGTTTTTTCTTTACGGTCGATTTATTAGCACGATTTAAAGGCTGGTCTGAGGTGGCTCCGCGGTTACCGGCTTCGATCGCTGTTCTCGAACAGCGATCCTAAATTTGCGTAGAGCTCGTAAACGAACTCGTTTACCGAGCGACCGGAGCTCGATTTTATGGACACAGTGCTTTCAGTGCACTTCGTGCGTACCGCGCCGACTCTTTATTCTCTCTTTCGTTAACCTGTTTCAACCATCGTCAGGAAGGAAAACGTAAAAACCAAGGAAACGCCGGGAACAAAGGCAGATCAATAGCGCCGGAAGCTTTTGCGTTATTCTTTTCACTGAGAAAAAAAGGGAAGGGAAGAAGAAAAAAAAAAAACATAGGAAAAAGGGTAAAAGTGGGGCACCTGTAAATTTCGAAATATTTGACACTTGTGACTCATTTCGTGGTGATTATAAGTTTAAGTTTGTGAACGCTATTAGCTGTTCTTCGTGCAGCTGTTTTTTTTTTTTTTTTTATAACTCCTCGTGTACCTCTTTTATTTGCAGTTCTTTGTACTGTGATACGTCTGACAAAGTGTAAGGTTTATGGCAAATTTATATGTACCCTTGAGAAAACGTACACGATTTTCATTCCGCGTTTTACGTTTCCAGTTACTGGCATTTGATGAATGTAATTTTTATATATATATGTATAATATATACAGTGGATTCTAACTAGAATAGTTGAGAAAAATAAATAATAACAATAATATCATAAAACGTACAAATAAATGAAAATAGCATGTAAATTAATACAAAATACAGAGACTGCTTGTACAGCAATCTAATTACAGCAATGTACAGCAATCTAATTACAAATAGGGCTGATTAATTCAAGTTTAACGAATAATCATTTCGTTTACTTATAGGAAAAGTTATCAACTGATTGTAGTTATTTTTCCCAAATTTAAGCTTGAGAACAATAATTGTTATAAACAAATCATTTGGAATAACGAAATCATTTGAAATAACGAAATCATTTGAAATAACGAAATAACAAGTGTAGAAAATTTTCAGAATGCGAATAATTTTACTAAATTGTACTACGTTTGAAGTGTCAAAGGTACTCTTTGCAAACGACATATATAAAATGTTTAACGAGATTATGGTAGATTAAACATGACAGAGGTGCAAGGGAATGTGTGTAACGTCCGAGTGAAAAAAGGCACACACGCCTTCACCGAAACATAGCCAATTTTTTCGACGCCTTGTCCTTATCCGCAGCTGCTTTTAGCGCGGTGTTCTACGAGCTGGCTGTTTTATTACTTCGCCACGGCGAAAGTTCAAGTTCCCAGAGATGTTTCTCGGTAAACTTTGCGATCCTATCCGCGAGAGAAATTGCCGCGCGATTGGACTGCAGGGGAGAATATACGATTGTATGCGCGTCCCTTTATTAGAGCGTGGTAATGGCAGTGTCCCGAAAGGCTCAAAATAAGCCCAATCAACCCAGCCTAACCTATGAGTCTAATTACGGAATGTGTCGAACTCCTCCGTTTCGCACAATTTGGAATTTGGATGGCATGTTTTCAGAAATATTGTTTCAACCAACTCTGCTTTTGAAACTGACGCTTGAAACGAAAACATTTTTATTGTTTATACGTTTCTCGCTTGTTTTCATAGCTGGAATAATCTTCTATCGATTACTCCCGCTGTCCAATCTTATCATGTCCTAAATTCAGATGCACCCGACAAATTTTCAAATTAGATCATCTGGAAAACGAAACTTAAATGAAACAAGCCTTTTTCATTCTTTCAAATTAATTTTTGCACGTAGGCTGTATTGCATGGAAAGATGTTCGATTTTTATATACGAATAAATTTCGTTTCTATTGCGTGGGAATTTGCAACAGATTCTACAATTCCTTTATTGGCTCGATAAACGAGAATATTTCTCGAAATATTGTCTCTAAACGTTTTCATATGATATCTCAAGAATGTGCTGTTATTTCTTCATTTTTTTATGTATAGGAAAACGTGAGAGACGTTAATCGTAAATCCGGCGGGCGTCGTTCGCAATTTCCCTGGAATCCGCACTTTTTTCACGAAGTTTCGACAGAGGGAAGCAAACGAGCGAGTCCGTACAGCGATCGTCGCGTGATACATGGTCCCCGGTGCTCGCGTATAATCGAATTAAATTCGCCCTTTCGTCGCGAACGAATCGCCGTTTAGACGACAGGCGTAATCAAGATCGGTCGCGTGGCTAGTCCGAGTTTTCATCGAGTAAAGCCAGCCGTGGAGAGGGTGTTCGACGATTTCGCACAATGTGAAACAGCAGATAATCGCCGGAGCTTCGGGCACAATGGTTACGTGGAATCATCTTTTCCCGATTCGCATTGTCTTGTTCGCTCGAGCTATTCGAGCCAGCGCCACTCGACTGGATTGCACTCGGAAAATAAAGCAATTTCGGTTTCGAATCGACCGATCTCTCGTTCGTTTGTCCGCTCACGTCGATCAAAATTTGCGCTCGACATTTCGTTTCGAATTCACTCCGCTCGAATGAAAAGAGCGATTTTAATCGCTTGTTCTTTTTTTTTTCGTCCTCCCCTTTTCTCTCCCATTCCCTCTTTTTTTTTATATGTATATATATATATATATGTATATGTATATGTACATACATGTACCGTATGTATTATACAGTGTTCATTGCTGCGTTTTCACTGGACGTCATTCGATACACGATTTGGAACATTTATAGGTTTTCAGAGGGGAGCTTTCCCCGGTTGGAATTGCCAAGTATTGCGCGATCGACGATGAAAACTCTGTAAATGCTTGGAAAAACACGGCCGCGCGCGGCTTTGCAATGATATCGTTGATCTTCTTTCGTCCTATATATAATATATTCGCCCGAATATATATATATATATACTAATGTATTTATTTTATAACAAATGGGAGGGAGTCCGATTGTAACATAGTACTGGAAACTATTCGCTTCTACGTGATAGAAAAATAATTTTTTGCTTTTGTTAACTCCTTATAGAGCAGTCGAAAGAAAATCAAAAGGCAGAAGTTCAGTATTTAGGACAAAATTCACCCGAGTGTGTGAATACATAGATGAAAAGTTTATCTGAGTCAAATCAATACCGATTATATATCGAAATATCTAGATGAAAAAGGTATAATTGTATTGCTTTTTGCATGTAAGTTAAACCGGTTATGAAAGTGGTCGTATTTAAAATATTTTTAAATGGACACCAATAAGTTCTCCTCTAATGATAAAATTTTCATTGATGTATTTGGTGTTGGAATTATTCTAAATATTAAATTACATTCAATTGGAAAATGCATTCTCTTCCAATGTAACGATTTTGTCACGTTTTTGATTATGTGTCTGTTAAGTCGTGATAATGATCTTTAAGAATACATACTACATGTTGCACACTCTTGTAGAGTAAGAGCAATAAGGGTCATTTTATGTATGTATATACAGCAGGATAAATATATTTTGTAGTAACCTATGACACTCGTTCATATTGCAAATCAAATTTTTTCAAATTCAATCTCCATCTAGACAGAGTACAAGTTACGATAAAAAAAAAAGTCTGAAGTAAATCTACTCCAACGATTTCTCTGCCCCTTTGTTCGTCTGTGTCGTTTATCTTGGGATCTGTGTTGGGCCACGAATGGTCCCCGCGAGCAATCCGTTTCCATTCACTCGGTCGACTCGATATTTCGTACAATGATCAATTTTCCCGAAGTATAAAGTTGCCCTTTACGATCAGTTTGCCCGTTTCTTTCATAATCATAGTTGAAAAACGTGGTCACCGACCATTGTGACAGCCACTGGCTGCCACTGCACGCGCGACCGTACGAATAAACGCCATTGTACGGAGTCTGGTAATAAAACAGGAGCGAACGGTACCCACTTCTTACGTACGTCCGTGGCCAGATCTAATTAAAACAAACCGGCGGGGCAAACGTCGGGGCTTTATTTCCCCGTAAATATTGAGTCTGCCGATAAACGCGCCGCAACGGAAATATCGTGTCGATTCACGAAACGTTTACACTTGCAGCTCACGTGCGCCGCGCTGTTAGCTTAAATTTCAATATAATAGGCGATCGTGAGTTATTTCGTCGTAAAACCGCGGAACGAGTCGCGCACACGTGAACACACGCGCCGGGGCTCGGAGTGCAACGGGCGGGCTATCACTTTTTAATTTCACCATGGCCACATAATGTCACGCGTCGCGACAGTTTTCGCGTAAACGTGTCGGTCGTCCGGTGGCGGGTTGAACGAGCAGCGCAGCGGCGAACAGCACCGAGCTTTCATTTTTCCAGGTAATCCCGACTTTTGCAGCTTTCGCTCGTTCGAATGCCTCCTCCTCCTCCTCCTCCTCCTCTTCTCTCCCCCCCTCTCTTCTCCCCGGGAATGCCGGACCCGATGAGACTGGGATATCGATTCTTTTTTATTTTGAGCTCGCATGGAATCTACGCAGGGACTAATTGAAGCTTCATCTGCAGCAGAAATAATTGCCAGATGACGTGTGAGCAATTTAATGAACATAGAAGCATCGAAACGATGCGGCGTGTGGTGTTTTTGTTAGGTTTTACGCTCGGAATGAATATTTTAGGTGTAACGAGGGTCGAGACTTGCTCGGTTCGGATGTTTCTTAGATCTTTGTCTCTTTATAATGTTGCTCCATTTAAGAAAATAGCTTCATAAATCGGAAATGCATGGATAATTTCCAGCAAGAAAATTTGAATTGTCATTGATACATAAATGTATTAAATACTACGTGGATACGAAAGGATATTTTCGAAATAACGTCAATGGTTCAACCTAGAAAACCAGTTTCCTAATCTTGACCACAGACACTATTCCTTATTTCTGGCTTTTATTCAAAAACATACATGAATGCTTGAATATAAAAAAATGAAAAACAATACCAAGAAATATTTGACAACGTACCAAGGAATTAATTCAGCTTTTCAAGTTTTAATAAAGTGTAATAAACAAGAATCTACTGCGAGTAGATTTCAAATTTATGATAAATTGAACGCGATGTTACGTCAGACGGTAACGAAACGTTCACCACGCTATAGTTTTTACAATCTTCTCTCTCCATTCTGTTGCACTAACGCAAGCGACACGTAACGTCACGCTTGAGAGACGTCGTAGTTATCAGTTATCGAGACATTTGATAAATATTACATAATGATACTACCTCCGATTTTACGTCTCGCGTAATTTTCATTCACGATTCTTTCGTTTATCCTGTACGAGTTCTCAGTAGTTTACCTGAGTACGACGAGGTACTCGGCGAAACTTCGAAAGAAATCGACATCGATATTCTCCTCGCATCCTTCCTAACAAGCAGACAAAACTCACGGATCCCGCGTCAGAACGACAGTTAAACACGTCGAAATTTCAGGGATCCCCCTGATTCATCGGTAGAGGTCCCCCTGACTCATAATCACGGCGTGGTATCGGCTATAAGGTATAACCGCGCGTGGAGGAAAAGCCGGCGGCTGTCCGAGAAAAGTCACGCGGCTGCCCGTAAGCCGACTTTGGATCCAGCGTGAATTAATCCCCCGGTTAGTATGCGGATGGTGAACCGGCTGTTACAACATCGCCCGGCAATAACCCCGCGAAATATTGTGTAAAGGCCGATATACCTTCGGGCAGGGCAGCGCTATCACCCGTTACTCGGCCAGACGTGTGCCCTGTTGCTTAACTTCCACGCACCTATCTCCGCGCCACGGCAAACACACGCCATCCCCGTTCGTTTAATCTGCCGATCTTAGATAGAGACTCGGCTCGCCCGTGGATTTTCCTCGGCGACACTTATCTCGATCCGCCGTTGGTGTACTCAGGCCCCTGGTACACGTAGGCCCCTTCCTTCGAGTTTATCGCACTGCGAGCTTGATTGGCTAGCTGCGGAAAGAAAGAGGATCGAAAATGTTGCGGAGCTCTTTAATAGGTTTTAAACCGCGAAGCTCGTTTAAAGAACGTTTCTTCTCACGTCGCAGGTTTCAGTTGAAACGGATGGGAAGATGTTTGAACGATAGTGAGAATTTGAAAAAAACAGGTAACGGGTAATTCGTTAATGTCAAAGGTTCTTCATACTATTCAATTGACCGTCAAATGGTTAAACTTAGAATCTGAATGTATCGTAGTGCTCACGTAGATGATTCACAACTCGAAGTTTGTTCGTATTTCTCTTTGGAATGAACAGTTGGGAATATACTGAACGAAAACATGGTATTCGTAAAGTAGCGTTGATAGCTGCGTTTCGACCATCGTCGTTGGTTAGTCGGTCTGTTTGTTCGAACTGTACAATTGTTAAATCAAACTAGTACTTGATAGTCTCTGGTAGATATTTTTATTTACTTTACAGAATCTTTCTTAATAAATGTTTCAAAATAGTTTCTATGATATCTTGTTTTTTTCTTTTTTATCGAAGTTATTCTAAGGAAAGGCGTATTTATAAATAATATTTTGCTAATGTACATTCACTTTATAGTTCGTCTTATCGGATTTGATTTAGTAGTATAATTTCCTTGTCCTTATTCGAAGCTTTTATATTAAATTTCTTTCACTGAATAGTTTCGTTTTATAAATTGAATAAATAAATTCGTTGAATAAATAATTAAATGGAGAAACGTTCGATATTACCATATTTTGATCAATGTATATATTATATATATACGAAGGATATATTTCTGGCTGTTTTCCTCGCAAATATTTGCTTGATTGAAGAATGATTTAATTTAGATCGCATTTATACTGGCTTTTCGTTCAAAAGAGATTGGAATTTAACATAATCTGTCATTCAAATTAAAATTACCATTTTTAAACTTCTTAAATTATTTTCGTCACGTTCTTTTTGAATGTTCTCATGATATATTGATTCGCATGACCAATTTATCCGATTATGTACGTATAACCATGATTTCATTTCTTAATTAATCCCAAAAAATTTCTTTCGGAGCAGTACTAAAGAATGGTGACACATATTCATCGGATATACAAAATGAAGGAACGCAGAAACAGCGTTAATCATGTATCGCAGGATTAATACGAGTGGCGCAACTCGCACAGTGGTGTTTAGCAAAATTAATGCAGAGAATGAATTACACAAGTGGCTCTAAAGAGGTGCGCTATACTGTAATTTTCCCCAATTATTCAGCGAGCCTCCATTTAATCTGTTTGCTTTCGTATTGCTATTAATTTTGGTTAATGGAACTTCGATTAATTAAATCCATTGATGGTATTTTCAATTTCGCAAAAATGTTTACCATTGAAATAGATAGTGCAACAAATACAGGAAATGAAGGCGCTATTACCTTTTCGAAATGGTATTCTTACGCCCGCGGTGAATATTGCAGGATCCAGCACTCTTTTTACGCTCGAGCAACATCGCTATTACTGGCGAGGTAACGAAGCTGGTAAAAAAAAAAAAAAAAAAAAAAAAAAAAAAAGCGACAAAAAAAAAAAGAGAATAAAATCCAGCCGACATTTCATAAATTTAATGCGCCGTTTCAGTACATCACAATAATTTACATTCAAAGATACAGTCGCGTTTGCACAGACGAACGAAACATTTTTTCAATGAAATGTATTACGCGCGCCTGAAGCTTCTTCTTTCTGTTTGAAAAATTTATTAGGAATGATAATAGAAAATTATTTTTACGCACGGAGTTGTTCGTCGTCGACGTGTTTGCTGTAACAATATCGGGCCGGGTTTTCAAAATAAACGTACAACGTGGAATTTTCTGTTTCAGAAGAACGAAACTGACGTCAATGGTGGAATATTCTCTCCGCGTTCGAAAGTTCTTTCTTCTTTTTTATTGTTGTATCGGTGGCATGTCGTGAAAGCGAACCGGTGATCGTAAGCACTTGGTAATTAAGGATTTACGTTCGCCGACGTGGCAAAGCAGTTAAATACAAATCAACGCGGGTACTGCCGTTATAATATCAAGAAATTAATTATTTCACTTTCTCCGGCGATGCCTCGGCTAACAGAATTTTCAAACGGAATTTAAAACTTCAATCGGACTGTCTCTTCGCGATCCAAGTAAAATTTCAACGTCGATAATTAATATTAAATTCTTACTAGCGGTAGAAACGATCGACTTTTGGCAGGAATTTTATTGATTTTCGAGGTTTCAACGATTCTTTGCAAAATATACATAGAAGCTTGTGCTTTTATTATATTGAAAAGTTTATTGATTTAGAATATAAAGGTGAAAGCACGTGGTATCGTGTTCGTGTACAGAGAATTTAGAGATAAATTTTTAATGCCTGCCAACGGGTCATGCATTGTGTCACGAAAGGGACTAGAAGTATGAAGCGCCTTTAATATCGATCTTGCTTTATAATAATTTCATTTATACATAATGAAAGTTTTAGCATTTTAATTTTAACCAGAATTATATTTAATTACAGAAGAAAACAAGATCGTAGTTATTTGTGGTAATTTCAAATTTGAGAATTAATAATGTTACAAATGAATCATTTAGTATCTTTGTAATTGGTGAAACTTAGTAGTAAAGCCATAAATATTGCAGTCCAGTGTCAATGAAGTTCTTTATGAAAAAGATACTTTCATGAAATATCGTTGAAAATCGATTGCAAATTTTACAACATCGCGAATGGCTTAGATACCATTGTCAGATAAGTAATTAAAAAATTAATGGCATATTACAATATAATATTTTGCATTAAAGTAGTATATGTTTTGTGATTCAAAAATTAGAAATTTGTAAGAGGTTTCCTGGATGGTGTTTAGAGAATATTAAAGGGGTATCAGTGATGAAAAAACAACACATATGATTTCTTTTTCCAGGGCAGTTACTTCACCCACATTTTATTACATATATCGAGTGTATCCATAAGAATCTCTCTCATTTGTTTTCTCATGTAAATAACAACATTCAACTCAACGGCGCAAAGCATAATAATATTATAATAATATATCATGTAACATACAATATATATATGTATATATAGGTGTATATACATATATATGATATATCATTACTTAATAGTCCCTCTTAATTCGTATATTTATATTTATATATTTATATATTTATATTCTGTGTTATGTATACATATATACCTTCGCGTTTAATTCGTTTTATTCGCATGTTTTCGTATCAGTATCATTTTCGCCTCGAAGTTCGAGGGAAGCTGCCAAGCCTTGGGAAAGTTGTACGCGACTTTTGTCCTTTCGCTTCGAAATTTATTCAATCGACTATCCCCATTTAACGTCTTAAATAGTAAAAATAATCTACAGTCTTTAGGTTTTCTATGAAATAGTTACGTATAAATTCTTAACAATTGTTATTACGATCAAACAAACACGAACATCGATTTTTGTTTTCTACAAATAAATCGTCGGTATTTTAATAATTATTATTTTCCGAAGGATAATTTCACGTGGTAAAATGCCAAACGCTCGATACAAAAATTTTAACGTTCATCAATGTTTAAACTCCTCGTTATCAAACGCCAATTATCAATCAAACAAACGCAAACGTTGATTTTTCTCCTCTGTAAATGAATCACTCATATTTTAATAATATTATTTGCCAGAGGATAATTTGATATTATACATTGCCAAAACACTCGATGCAAGAATTTCAACGTTTAAACCGGGCTTGCGCATATTTCATTTGAAATGAAATAAAAAATGACAATTTGAAGTAATTTAATTTGAGAAACGATATAGGAAAAGTAGAAAGAGAGAGAGAGAGATAAGAAGTATTTGAGAAATTATTCGAATAAAAATTTATTCAGATATAAGACAGAAGACAAAATAAAATCTTTTGATATTAAAATAATAAAATAATGTAGAAAAGGAAACCATCTAACTATATAGGATATTATTCTTTTTGAAATATATATTCTTTGAATAATATTCAAACCTGGTTTAAACTTCTCGTAATCAAACGTCAGTTGTCCGTAGGTACAACGATTACTTCAGCAACATTCATCATCGGCGCACGTACTAATTAACATACACACTTAGCGTATACAAATGGAAGCGAAAGAAGAAAAGTTCGACATATAAATTTCCGTTTTTTCGATATTACCCTGGCAAAATACCGCGTTGCGTTTTCGTTTAAGTTTAGTTAAGCTTGACGGAGCTTCTCGTCGAGATTCGAGCGAAAACGATGCGACCGAGCAACCTTAAAATAACTTAACCTCTAACGACGACCACGTCCATCGCGTCGATTTCGTTACACGCTAAGGTCAAAATATCCCTCCTATGGTATTGTTTACTTTTTTCTATGCGCCACCCCCACGCTTGTTTACAATAGCCGTACAAAATCCGGCGAAATCAGTCGAACGACCAAACGAAAATATCATCTTGCAAGGGGGGATGCGACTCAAGCGTTTGAAGCTCACCTCTTTTTCTCAAGTCGTGGAAATCCCAAAGACACGTATTATATATTTTTATGGAAATCGTGCAGCAAGTTTTGGAACAAGGCTTTAATTAGAATTTATTTGAAAATAAATTCTGCTTTGACAATATAGAATATTAATAAGGAGACAAACTTGTTTGGTTAGCGGAGTTTTGGGATCGTAAAATAATCATTCTCCTATTGCTAAAATGAAAACTGAGAAGATTGTCAGTTTATTTATATTTGTAACTCTGCTGTGCTCTTCCATTTTTGAGAAATATATCTTTTTTATAATAAGTAACTTCTGTTGAAACGAAATATATGCGTAAAATTTATTGGTTTCAATTTTGCGTTTACTAAACTGACAGTCAGATTAAAATATGAACTCAAGGAACGTAGTTGATTTAAACAATACTGTTAACACTTTCAGTTTCTTGAAATTTCATAAAATTGTAAAATTCAATTTAAAAAAAACTAGTGACGCTCTTTCAATATCAAATTGCACAAGTAAATGGAAATTTTCAATTTTATTTTGACATTTATTAGTGTTATACACATTTTTACGTCATTTTAATAAAACATTCCGTAACAATCTTCTCCGTTGTTTGTAAAATTGAGCGACATTTCTCCACGTACTGTCTTTTTATTCTGTCTCTCGCGTTTCATTGCTTTCGCCTCACTTTCATTGACACGCGCGAAATTTGAAAACTGCAGCGAGTTCATTAACCCCGAGGATCTCTCTGAATTCGAAGTTCGTCAGTTCTCAAGTTCGAAAGTTACGGAGTTCAGAGTTTATGCAGAGTTTAAGAAGTACGTAACTTGCTTCTTTCACCGTGTTTTTGGCGAAATGGAAATGTAGATAAACTGGATGGATGAAATTGGTAACTCCGGTTCCCGAATTTTTTTTTTTTAACTGTCTCTCAAAATCCCATTGCGAAAGTTACTTTGCCGTTTATAAAATAAACGCATGTATGTATGTATGTTGCAAAATTGCATTCAATTGACAATTTTAAATTATAAATTTGTTTCGAATATTTTCTCGTCAATACACGTTACGTTCGTTGTCGCGATATTTTTCATTTTTCAATTTTTGATGAAACACAATCGATAAATAATGATCTTTTTAATCCACGCAAAGTGGCAATCACAAATTCTATCCAATTATTATTTATCGCAAGTAAATTCATAATCGTGAAATAATAATTCCCAGTGCTTTACAAATGCTTTTAAATTTTGGTTTTCGTTTAACCGCGGAGAAAGAAAATTTAGCTTCTTGCCTTAAGATTCTCTTTCTACCAGTGGCGTGGACTATTACATATAATTTGTTTTTAGCAATTTTTAATTTGTAGAAATTTCAAAACTTCGAATTCAAGTTCTATAAGGCTACAGTTTGTTTTTCTTTTTTCAAATTCGTGTGTTTCTTCAAATTAATATTATTCTTTTGTAGTATTAAAATTTTAATGAACTATATATCTATAACTAGTGTTTGGAATATTTTTTTTTTTTTGTGAGCATACCCAATATCATCAACACTACTTTTATTTATTTACGAATTGGAAATGAAACAAATGCTCAAATATGCAATAAAAATATTAGAAACAAGTTCGACAAATTATTTCGAAGAAGGCTCTGATTACGAGTAATTGACAATCAAAATTAGAATCGTTATATTCTCATTTCTCGGAGAAAACACGCGCAGAGGAAAAAGTTAATTCCGTTCAAAAATAAAACAATAAATAAATAAAAAAATAAAAAAAGTGAAGAACTACTCCAAACTGTTGTCCATGTCTGTACGTAGAAAATTAAATACGCGTCAGTGGGATTTTCACGTTCTCGCAGCGTGCTTCAAACGTCGAATTCAAGTCGCTTGGATCGTTTCGCTTGCACGTGAGCGGCCATAACTCGATTTCTAGCCGGACGCGCCGGTTCTGTATTTACTCTAAATTCAATGCAAAACCAGGGCAAAAAGTTCCCGCGACGCGAGAGCATCTTCGACGAGTTCCTCCGCGCGTGTTCACTTCCAAGCAGACTGGACACGAAAGAAAACGATCGCTAATTGAACGGCGCCGCGAGGACCTTTTTGCCTCTCGTCTCTTTCTCCCCGATGTCTAAATATTTACTTATTTAGTCTATTTACTCGTATTTACAGGATCCGCCAGCTGACGAGTCGAACGTTTATTATGCTCAGGCCGATATTCGTATAGCGTGTATAGTGTGCGCCATCGTTCTCTGTGTCTGTAGAAATTAGCTCGAGAGGAAATACAGGGGCGCGAAATGCACGAGAGATCACCACGCCTCTCCTTTCTCACCGAGAGGTGAACTGCGTTAATTATCAAGCGCTCGTTCGATCGGTAGATGATTAGATGAAAAAATCGCGACATTGCACGAATTAGGAATAATCCGAATGGGCTCGACTTCCGACTTCATCGAAATTCGTAATCGTAATCGATCGCGGGAAGTGAGATTAGTGTACAACCCTCTGTAACTAGAGTTTCGTTTGGTTTTTAGAAAACGTTGATTTGATTGATTGTAACAGGGAAAGATTATTACCTGGTTAATTAATTTACAAATCAATTCACAAACTTAAACTTTACTTACATTATTAGCTGTTAAAAATCTGGGAATTAATAAATGGCCGGCTTGTAAATTGCAAATTCATATTTTCGTGAAAATAAAATTGCAAAGGTAGAAACGACACCATATTTTGGATATTTTGTACACTTTCGAGATGTTATAGAAGGTTAAGAGAAATAAACGTCGTTACAAGAATAACACCGCGGTATTAGCACAGTTCAGTGTCTATTGCACGTATCCTACTTGAGAAACTCTATGAATAATTATTTCGCGCGATAATTGCTCGGGCGAGACTTCTATAGTCTGCAATCGGTGGATGTCGGTGGTTTTTCTGAATTTTCGTTTTCCTCGACACACAGGGTGGCTCGTGCTACTAATAGAAACCGTTCGAGAGATTGCAATATGTGTCTATACCTGTTTCGATCGAAAACATTTCCGCGTGGCGAGCAAACCTGTCGGCTGTCCGATAGAGAAAGAAGTCCTCTAGAAAGAAGACGTGAACTTCAACACGTACTATCTACATTTACTCGTTACAAAAACAAACGTCACCATAGATTGCTCTTCGGAGGAATTCGTTTCTTTTCTCTTCTCAAATTTTCTTCAAAAATATCATCTCCCTCTCTTCTTCTACGTCAACGAAGAATAACTCAGCTGTCACCCCTAATCGCCGAAAAATATTATGTACAAAGGATTTCGCCTATCAGCTCTACTATTGTGCCTTATATGTTCCACGATGTGTGTAACGATTTCTACAGAGAAACGATGAGAAGTGGTTTTCACGGTTGGAGGAGAGATCGAAGCACGAATGCTGGAAATTCGGTATCTATCATTCGTTAGGAGGGGCAACCCTCCTATACGCTCGAGTCGACAACGAAATTAAAATGATCCGCCGATAATAAGTCTGATCCCTCGGCTCCGCCTTTCTTTTAATCCGTCATGGGCTTTAACCCGTTCGTGTCGAGCTACGGGACTCTCGAACCTGTTGCTTTAAACAAGATGTACGCTGAATAATGGATATTCCTAAGTAGTTCGAAGTCCGCTTTAAACTGGCGCGGCCCCGCCGACCGTGTTTGCGCGTTCACTGAGAAATTCCGAACCTCGTTAATTAACACGCGAATAAATTAATCGCGCGACGAGTTAACGAACGTTACCGTTACGTCTGTACGACGGAACTTCGTCAACATTGTCCGCGATACGTGACATTATACGAAGGAATTTTAATATTAGAACTACCAACCGATTAAAGTGTGAAATTTGCAACGAGGAAATGAGTAACAAAGAACAGCACGAGCTTTTATTTATGTACACTGTCGTTTGTGAGTCGCGTAAATATCGAATGAATGAATAAAATATACTTCAACATTCGACCGGTCGATCTAATTTTGTTCTGTGATGTTTAATCTCGAATGATAATTATATATATTTCAAATAGGAGTGGAGATTGAGACATTGCATGACATTAATTGGTATAAAATAATAATAACAATCGAAGATAGATGAAAATTTACATTTAAGTCTGTATATTGGGATCGACACATATTCTAAAAGTTTCTATGAATTTTATAAAGTGTCAAGTCCTTGTTACAGATAAATATGAAACTTTGCGATTGATACACGTTCTAAAAGTTTCCCTAAATTTCACGAAGTGTCAATCATCGCAGATAAATACGAAACTTGAATGTTTCTCGTTTTAATAATTTAGCAGATTACTTGGGCATAGTTTTTGGAAGAAAGAAAAAGAGCATTCTTAAGTCGGAAATATGATAAAAATTTTATTTAAGCAAGAAAAAAACTACACGACGAAGAAATCTTTCGAATGCCTGAAAATGCATAGTGGTAAATCTAAAAAATTTCTATGAAAAATTATCAATTGGCCATTTTGATCATTTTGATAGTTCTAGTATTAAAAGATCGATTCCTTCAATGAAACTTGCGATAGAGTCCTGTTTAATCGACGATTTAACGATTAGGTTGGTGAATATGAAATGTCGCTCTTTTTATACATGAAATTTTAATAACTTGTGTTCCTTCATAATTTCTTTAATCGAAGCAATTTTTCAGATTCAATTAATTCCGTTGTTCTAGATAGATTAATCAGTTCTGGAATTGAAAAATTCTCGAAATGAAATTATTCATTTTCTAATATTTCGTGCATCGAAGAATTACTTTCAGCAGCTTTCACAACAGTTTTCTTCACCTAGAAGAAAACTAAACGGACATTTTAATTATTCACGATGGCTAATAATCAGATCCCGATATATTCTCATTAAATAAACATACAGCTTTCTTTTTTCTAATGTGGGCGTTGATTGATGATAAAATAAAACATTCAAATTCAAAATTTAAATGAACAACAGACATTTCATACACAGACTGACCTAATAATTTACGTTATCTCGCAAGCTCATCTGTTTCAAAGAAACACGACCGTATCATTAGGAATTCATATACGTGAAGAAACTTCTGCATCACCCCGTATGTACATCGCGCGTGTTTCGAATTATCTTCACGACTAGAACGAATTAAAAACTCATGCCATTTGAATTTCAAAATATTCCTCTGTGCAACCGAAATGGAATTTTCATTCGTACCCCGTAGTTATTATTCAGTTATTTTCCTTTCCATTGAAATACCGACGTGTATCTCCGCAAAAAAAAAAGAAATATTTTTTGTGAGCGTTTCAATGCGCACGGAATTACAATTAATTTGCGTTTCCGGCTGTTCGAGATCAATAGCACCCTGGATGAATTAAAATCGATCGAAAGGCTCTGTGCCGAAATGTTTTTTTTTTCTCTTTTTATTTCGCGTTATTGATTTTTCTGTAAAAATTACTCTGGAAAACGTCAAAAATTGTTCTCTCTTTTATTTCTCATTTCTCGATCTCGTTTCTCATTCTCCTATTTTTTTTTTTTTTTTTTATTATTATTATTTCCAAACGTAAATCATCGAAATTGACGTTCGTGATTACAATCAACAGTCGAAGCTGGTTGGGAATCGAAAATTTCTGAGTGGTATTCCGCGTTGCCGATAAACCTGCAAAATTATTTGTGAAAGGCTTTCGCTGTTTTGTTAGGATCCGATGAAAACACTTTATTCGCTTACCCCTAGCGCGAAACTAATGAAGCCGCGGACAGCGAGAATAAAATTCCTTTATCTCTAATTGTTTCCGTCGTCACTTAAAAATCGATAATCTACGCGTTATTTATATATACTCTGTTTCTCTTCTTTTTTTTTCGTATTTTCTTTTTCGTTTTAAGCGTTTTCGATATTCCTTCCATCGTCGATATTGTACGTACGATTTTTGAGCAGCTGTCTAGTCGACGTGGATACAAGACCTCTAAGGAATATATTCAATTGTGATGAAAGCTGCCTCGGTGCGTCGCTTTCCTCTCTTCTCTTTCTTTTTCTTTTATCATTCCTCGTTCAATTAATTCCTTCAAGTAACTCGCAGATCCCTGGTTTTATTCATTCTAGAGTTGCATCGTCGAGCTTGTCCGAGTGTAAGCACTTGTAATCTTTTCTATCGATCAGATTTATGAAAAATAAATTACATGACGGAGGCGAGTTTATCCGAGATTTATTCGAAATTCAATGGGAAAACTTGACGAGGATAATATGATTAATAGAAGTTTCTCAAGAATGTATAAATATTGGCAGTTTAACGATTAGAGTGTAGCAAAGATATTATCGATCAAAGGTTCCGTCTTGCTATCTATTAACAAGAATAACGTGTGATCTGCAGATGTTCATTCAACTTGATATTTCTACGAACATAATTAAAAAAAATGTAATCTAATTTTTGTCTCGTCTATTAATATAATAACATCTGAAAGTCATTATTAAAATTTGATTATAATTGAAAATAAAGACGTTAATTTTATATGAGTTTATGCATTTTTGCATGTTAGGTATAAATTTTTCTTTAAATTCATAAAAAAACGTGTGACCGTCCGCAGTCTGGTGATCAGAACGAATATATATTTAGTCGAAGGTCCCATTTTCCGAATTTGAAGACATTTGCGACTAATAATATTCCGCTCTTAATATTCCTCCTATATCCCGACGTACTATCCTCCATTTCACATTTTCCTTTCTTTTTTTTTTTTTTTTTCTTTGCTTCTTCATGAAAGAAGTCCTCTGTACCGAATCTGACGTTTTAATCTCAAGTATCCAGATGGGATCCGCGATTTGGTATAAGAAACGGAACGGCTGATAGAAAGGAGAGAAAAAACTGGGAAAGGGAACACTTCGCAGATAGAGCGAAAAGGGGGAAGGGAATCATTCAAGAAGAAAAAATAGAGGGACGAAATCGATGGCGGAGACAGTTTACGCTTGCATTGCTCGCGTTCGTTCTTCAACTGGTTCAGACGAAAATGTTGATTACGAGAACTAAAGTTGCTATTGCTTGCAAGATGAAATAATTAATTAGATTCTATATCTACTGATTTTCGTTGCTGCATCTTCAAAATGAATAACGTTGCTTATGTAAGTCGATGTTAATCAATTGATTACTATAATCTAGGTTAAATTCTTGAATTTATGTAGATTGGGCATTCAATTGGGTTTTGGTTAATCATTTTTAGATTAAGCTGCAGATTTTTGTGTATTTGTAGGAAAAATTTGAAAATTTGAATTTGATTTTCTGTAACATTTAGTATGTAAAATAATTTTCTATTGAATTTTCATTTTTTTTGATTATGTTCCTAAAAATATGAATTTGAATAAAAAATCTGCATTTTAATGATTACGAATGTGCTTATGTAAATAATACAGGACAATATCTACAAATAATACTTATTAAAATAAATATATTAGTGAATAACAAAGGACTATAATCAAAAATGTTTCCATTCAAAAATATTCTTTAATGTTATAGTCAATCTTGCAACAATTTCACTTGATGACATTTCACTGTTAAATATTAAGATACATTTTTTTTTTTAAATTTACTTTTATCACTAAAACTTTTGCTTTTACTTTTATCCTCTTGCACAAAACGGTACAAATAATTTTCAAGCTGCTGGTTCGAAAGATGAAATATTAATCTTTAAAAAGACACTCGTATCTCGAGTAGAAAGATAGAAAGAAATAGGATAAAAAAGGGAATAAAGGGAATGAAGAAATTCTCAAATAAGATTCCGCAGTATATACCAGTCCAAATAACAATCTTCGGGCTACCGGCTGGGAAGATTTGGAATATTAATCTTCAGAAAGTGTCATTTGTATTCTAAACTGCTGAAATAAAAGAACGGTATTTCTTCGAATATTTGTATAACGTGTAACTGTTCCAAAAAGATGGAATGAAGGAGGATCGGAGTGAATTTTCCAACAGAATTTCTCAACCAGAACTTCGCGAAACTATTAGTTTTGAACTCGAACAAGCTCGAGGGAGACTTTCTTTCAGCTCGGAACTCGAGATCGTTGGCGTGTCGTTCTTTGCGGCGACATTACGGCGTTATACAATATGTTACACTGAAAGCGATAGTCGTTGCACTTTGTGATTTGCTCACCCTTCTCTTACCATCTACGTTTCGTACATACTGATTAGTCGATAGAAATTCGTTTTCTATCGCACGATCTCTCTCATTTCGTCTTGCTTTCCTGGACACTGCGCTACACTGGCTTGGCACGCGTAATTATTATTCTTATTATTAATCATCCTGCTCGTTCGTGTTTTAATACGACACTAACTACTCAGTCGTTCACCCTTTTTTCTCATGTACGTATGTATATATATATATTTGTTTATATATGTGTATGTGTGTATGCATATGTACGTGTGCGCTGGTGTTATCGCATGTCGTTTGTGTATCTCTCGCAGTCGGTCTCTGACTCCTTGTTCTTTTATATCTTTTGAAATCCAGGTTAATTACACGTGTGATCGACGTCCAACGACGCGTCTATTTCCAGTTTAGCTTATCGAATGATTGACACCACGACCAGAGCTATCATCAGAAGCAATCCCGTCGTTGTCACGTCGATGGCTGAGTCTGAAAGTAGAAAATTTAATTTTAAATCGTAGATACTATTGGAATAATTGAACTGAATTCATGTTAATTGTGTTTTCGACGTCTCTCGTTGATACGATCGAATCATCGATTTCGGTAATACACTGTGTAATACGAAGGTCATTTCATATGTGTGTATATATATATATATATAGAAATTAAAATCTTTTATTAAATAGATAATAAAATATCAAGCTAGCTATTAAAAATATATTGCTCGTCGCAGTTACGTGCATTATCCAGTATATATAAATAAAATTATTCAGAACAATGGCCTTTGTAATATATTTGAAGGTCATTGAAATCGATCAGATATATCCTCTCGTTAGAATTTTTTAATATGTACGTAATATAACAGTTGGATGCAAATTCGGTATTTTCATCGTCTTCTGCTACATTTTATATTCCATATGATCCGAACATATGATGAACAATCAATTATCATGCTTATCCTCCAACAAAAATCCAACAGTCAGTAAAAGCTTCTACTCTTTTCTCAAACTATCTACGAAAAATAAAATAAAACTAAGAGTATCCTTTATGGGTATACTCGTATTAAAACAGATTCCTACTGAAAGAATACTCCTTCGTTATGGCATTAAGATAGAATTCATAAGATATACGTATAATTAAATGCAAATTTGGAATTTGACGCGATCGTACGTCACTTGCAAAGATAAATAGACTTCACGAATAATTAATTATCACGCTAATCTTCCCACGCAAATCCAGCGATCATTGAACCGAAAGTTTCTTGACCTCCCTCTTTCTAACCATTTACGAAAAATAAAAAAAAAAAAAAAGGAAAAAGAAGAAAGAAGAAGAAGGGGCTAAAAGGGAAAGAGTGTGCTCGTATTAAGAGGAGCAAATAAGAGGAACCAACAGCGTAGGAAATCGCATTGGGACCGTAAAAATCACGCTGGTGGTCCCGAAAGCGTTGCTCGACAATCAAAAAGTTCCTCGGTTGAAAATGTCCGGCCGTTGTTTTCCGGAGGAGAGACGGGCCGCGAACGTCTCGTCTCCTTCGACGAGACGATACGTTCGACGGTGAAGGGCGAGCGTCGGCGAACAGACGGGAGGGAAAAGCAGACGAACCGAGTCGGACCGAGGAGGATGAGCGAGCAGAGCAGGGAACGAGGAAGTCGGTTATTCTTCCGGCTGGCCTGGCCCATACTTTCAGTCATTATTCGCTTCGAAAGAGATGTATTCTTCTCCAGCCCCACTCATCTCTAATTACAAATCAGAAACAACTCGGCGGGCCTTCACCCCCAATCATCCTCTTTGCCGTCCTCTCCTCCAGCTCATTTTCCGTTTGTTTGTCAGGCTATCCAGCGGTAGTCACCACGCTCGCCTTTCCTTCTACCTTTTCCTTCTTTTCTTTCTCCTTTTTCCCTTTCTTCTCCGTTCTCTCCTTTTGGATCGCTCCCGGGGCGGTTCCTCGTCTCACCGATTTTGCACCGGCGCGTTTTCTTCTCCGCCAGTCCGTTTCGCCTTCGTCGACTTTTCGCAGCCTGGGTTCTGCTGGCTGCGGTACCGATCGAGCTTATCTTCTTTCATTTTTGATAATTTTTCATTGGTGATCATTTTCGTCGTCGAGGAATATCTATGTGGTTTCTTTTCTCGAGGCGGAAAGGAGTTGGTTGTTTGAAGCGTCGAATGTTAGAAAGAGGGCGAACAGCGAGTTGTTCAAGAAAAGAATACATTACCTTAAAGAATTACAGGTAATGTGTAAAAATTTATACAAGTATTAAATTGAAAATAAACGAAGCGAGCTATGAGAGAGTAGAAAACTTAGAGCCTGAGTAAAAGTTAGGCAAAAGTTTATAACGCGATAAGCAGAAATTTATATTTATATATTTTGAGAAAAATCACTAAAATCTCTTAAAATGCACATGTTGCAAATCTGTGGTATTTGAACGAATCGGTCATTTCATTTTCGTAGGAACATTGTTGATATGGCTTTCGGCGGTGTTTATTTATTTTGGCCGGTGGATTTACAATATATTTTAATACTCGAAACAGAATAATTATGTTGTATTCTCTCTTTTCGCGAATATTTATTTAGATAATGTTTCAGTGCTCGGTTTTAAACAAAATATTTATTTTACACAATTTACCTCCAGTAATCGAGTAATAGAGTTTCGTAATTTGAAAATAAAATGTGAAGTAAAAATTGAATTTTCATACTATATAGTCCACATCGAGGGTATGAATCGATATTATAAGTTAAGAAATTATTACAGTATAACATGTCCATGTGGCCACGTAGATGTGTAAATAAAAATTAAGCGAGATTTTTCAAAATTTTACTCTCGTAGCTAAAATACACAAAGGAAAATTGTTACGGACGTTGTATGCGCAGCTATTGTAGAGTAAACATTGAACAAGAAAATCTGCATAACAACAAAAGGGAATACCTCGCACGGCAAACTGAAAATAAATGTGATATCATTGATAGATTTTTTTTTAAAGCATAGTCATTTCTCTCTCTCTCTTTCTCTCTCTCTCTCTCTGTAAAAATAAATAAACTTTTCAAGTTTACTCGGTATTCTCGGAGAATGTACAGAAGTGCTTCAGAGTCGCTAGAGATAATTTTTATTATTTATTATCGTACGTGTCGTCATACCAGTGGAAACATCGACGACGCGTTTGAAATAATTAAACGAAAACGTCCGCTATTTAAATGCCCGGGTGAAAAAACAGCAGACTCAAGCGATCACAGGGAACGTTGTACTCATGAATTATCTATTCGGTTGTAGGAAACTCGCGTTTCGAGTGAAATAGTTAACGGCGTGAAAAAACACAGCGAGCAGACAAAACGAGGATGTAAAATGGATATCGTTGGATTGGAACGAAATGTACAAAATCAACATCGTTTCGTTTTTGTCAGTAGTCGTCGAGCTCATTGTTGCCCTAGCCTTGGTGTTAAAAATATTGTTTTTACCATTTTAGCCCAAATCATCCCTTCCTCCACAGTAAATTCAATTCGACCGGTTCGTATAAATACAGTTTGTAAAATTTCGAAATTTTTCAAACGGAATATGTGAACGTTCCTCGAGATAGCACTTTTTTGTCAACATCTTTTCGATCGAACAAATATATAGAATGGTCAACGACGTAATTGTACTGATCGTCAGTAATCGAGTGATGCAACTGCTTTTACAGAAATATAGTATCTCTTTAATATGAATCTTGTTGATTCTCATTCGGTCAAAAGGAGATTATCGTCCCGATAATTTTTTGATCGCGAATTATTCAGATAGAAAAGGAATTTAATACAAAATAGGTTTAATAATCACTGAATCACGGATTTATGTAAATTAATTTTACGAAGTTAGACCTGGATTGACAATTGTTTTGACTATATTTTAATTATACATTTTTGCTTAAAATTTCTTCTATGCTGTAAGGACATTTTTAATGCAAATGAAGAAAATTAATATCAATTCGTTCTATGAAAAAAAAACAATGCTTTTTGTTGCTCGGATATTTTAAAAGTTCAGTGCGACGCGACAATGTCGAGAGCAAAGAAATCAGTTAATAGAAGTAAATAAAATAAATTAAAATACAGAAACGAGAATACTCGGGCACGTTTTCGACATTTTTAGTAGGTTGGAATTAGACTCGCGCGGAAGTACATTTTTCAAGTTGCAGAGTCGTGTAAAATTTTCTCACATTTTGCTTCGAAATACAGAGAATAGAAAAAGATTACAGGGCCAGGATCTTCATCCTAACTTAAACCGTCAGTTTCTTTTTCTTTCGTCACGGCGTTGGTTACGCAGCTTCGGTTTCCTGCCGTTCCACAGGGCAAACGTGAAAAAAGGGACTCGTCCATTCGGATTCGCGATAAGGAATCAGTTAAAAAGGCCTGTTTAACCAAATCGAATGCACAACGAAGTCTAATAAAGCGGCGGAGAGCCCGGGGATGGAACGGGAGAGACCCTCGCCTTTAGAAACTTGCAGGGTACAACAGTCCGAGGCGATTGCCTGCGCGAGACAGTTCGGAACAGCTCGATATCGTTTGGTCCCCCTTCCGGCTCGCAGTTCGAAAACGAATTTAACCTGAAGGTGGTCCGGGAATGAGGAAGGTAGGGGGGTTGTCGCGCTTCGACCTTCGATACAACGAGGTTCCCGAGCTACCAAAGAACTAGAAGTACTTATCAAGTTGTGGAAGCTCGCGCGACGCGATCCCACAGGCCGCGTTCCCGTCGTTCTCTGCTCTCTTTTCCTCCTTTCTCTCTCTCTCTCTCTCTCTCTCTCTCTCTTTTTCTTCGTCCTTTTTTTTCCCCTTTCATCCTGTAGCTTTCCTCCAGCGAAATTACCTACTTCCACGGGACTATCGAGATCGCGCGCCCGCGGAGAAAACGGATTTTCACACTTTTCCATTATGCAAATTCCTTTTAAAAAGAAACCACCCGCCGCGGAGAGCCAGCGGAGATCGTCGAGCTGTATCGATAGGAGGGCGCGAGGGGGCGGATTTTTCTCTGTTGAAGAGAGCAGGTCGGACCGAGAGGGTCGGATCTCGCCAAGTATCCGCAACGGCCGGGAAAGAAATATTTCAATAATGCCGCAGGCCTGGATGAATTTCTAGCCGGTGTGCTAATCCCGATCCAGAGCTGCCATCCCAGGTGCTCGTCGCCTCTGTCGTTTAAATGCCGCTGTACCGCCACGAAATGCCGGATAAACCGCAACTTCGCCGAAGAGCCGGCGGAAGAGCGAGGTTTTGTTTCCTTCGCGCTGCTGCTCATTCGCCGCTCATTCGCCCTATATGGCTATTGAAGCTAGATTTCAATGGGTTCGACTACCATGGGCTTGATATCAGGCTTCGATTTTCACGTGGCCGATCTGGCCGGGCTCGTGCTTTCAGGCCGTTTGGCTCGGTCTCGTTCGTTTTCGTTCTCGGCTCATCCTGTCGGCTTCGCCCGATATCGGCGTTATTCGAGGGGTTTATTATTAATTTTTCTGACTGGGAGAAACGGCGATCCCGATCCCGCGATTCCTCCGTTAATGAGCAGCCGAGAAAGAATTCGACGAGACTCGGGCGAAACGGGTGTTTGTCGCTCGTTCGACGATGCTATCGCCGTTCGCATTGTCACCCGGCTATTCTTGGTTGTATCGGGAAAGTTGACAATTCCTTTCGACGTTATTGGCAACGTCTGCTTGGGTAAACGTTGATTGGGCATTGAATATACTTTTAATGGAACGATCCTTTATCGGGGTGAGAAATTGCCTGCGGCCCCGGCTGCCTTTTCACTGTTATAATTATTATAGACGGCGGGTTTTTTAATGCAAATTCACGTCTCTGCGGACATAATAAAAAAAAAAATAACGAGAGGAAGTGGAGAATTATTTCAGCATATTATGTGATAATATATAGAGGGCTGTACCGTAAAATAAAATGGAAATTTCGGAAAATAAAAGGAAAAGATTAACGTTAAATGGAATATGAGAAGTTTTATATTTGTAGTATTATATAAAATTATTGTACCGTAAGTACTGCCATTATTTATCATGTACGATAAACACAAATCTTATATAAAAGGATTAAATATAAAATATTTACAAAAATCACTACGTTTCGGAGCATTTCTTTTTCCGTCTCTTTTTTTCATATTACATGCATTATGTGCAATTTTAGACTTTAAAAGTCATCATAGAAATGTAAATTCTCTTCGTGACACAGGAATCGATCTATATATAATAATAACAAGACGTCTAACGTTGCGGTTATGAAAGGGATTATCTTCTTTTACATATTTCTTAAAAAAAACTTTGATCAAAATTCAAGTTTAAAGAGGCGAGTAACTTTCTCGTAAAAGAGAGGAGAGAAAAAAGAAGGAAAAAGGAATGAAAGTAGTATGAAAGTAGTACCGAAAGTTGTATGACACGAAATTTCGTTCGCGTTTTGCCTGGCAAGAAGTTAATCCAACAAGATCGGCAACTTCAACAGCAGCATAATCCGCAGCGAATCTCTGACAAAAGCTCCGAGACGCGATAACTCGGGTCTCACGTACACGCTTTAACAGTTCCGACGATGCTAACCGCCCCGGGATTTGTACTGGCATGATCTACTTATGCTCCACTTATCATTGATATGTGATATGTGAACGAAAAATCACAGATAACGAACAGACTGCTGTTATGCTTTTTTAAACTCAAATATTACATATAGCACATAAACTAGTTGTCTCCCTGTGGGGAGATGAGTACATACTTCATACAAACCAAGTTCTGCTATAAATAAATAACGAGTAAATCCCGGTCAATGAAAATACCTCATTTGCACGGATCGTCATCCACTTCCTCATTTAAATGGAATAATAAGAAACCATGGAGCACGACGCGCTGTTTATTGTGGACTGGCGTGCATGGTCGTGAAAAGCAATGGCCATCGACGATTCTCCTCGAAACAAGGAAGTGAAGAGAATATTAGCTGCGTCTGTCGGGCTGTCTCGTATGAAATTGGTCCACGGTTACGTGTAACAACAGAGCTTACCGCTGTCTGGAGTCCAATTGTAGTTTCTTTTCCTATCTGGGTCGCTCGATTTTTGCTCAGACTTGCCGATCTCGCTGAGGTTCGACTGGAATTTATTACCTGCAAGCAAAAAATAGCCGGCCGCTTTAAACGCAACTTAACACACGTGAATGGGATCGCGAAATTACGCCAGCCTCTGGCCGCTGTATCGACCAGTCGGCTGGCGTCTGTTTTAAATGAAAATATGACGACCAGCAAATTAAATGCAAATGTCCTGAAAGTTTTAACTGTGGCCACTCAAGAACCAGCCCGTTCCCATTTCATTTCGTCTCGCGCGTTTCAGGTTGCGCCCCCAATACGAAATTTTGCAGCCGTGCACGAATTGATAATGCGTGGAATATGGCTTTGGCGTTAAAACTAGAATAGCTCGTTTTCTTTGGTCGCATGACTGCTGATTTTTATATAATTTCGCAACGAAAATGTCGTAAACGGATTACGGATTTTCGTGTACTTATGAGATATTTCAAACTGCAAAATTACACAAAACGCGTAGAATATAAAATTTCGAGAAATTATTTCATATATGATATTTGGTATGTAAAATAATTTTCTATCCATCTGTTGTTGTGTATTTTCGAAAATATGGATTTGCACGAAAATCATTTGCAATCTATTTATACAACAAGTATAGCATTGTAGATCCTTCGATCCACAAAAGTCTCATTGTTACAAATTTATTACATCATAGTGTAAATATTGATCCACGCGCGACGATGACAATTTCTGTCACTGAGCGATACTCAATTAGAGCACAAGCTTATTCGTTTCGACAAATTTCTCGTTAAGAACCGATGTTCCAGGCAAAACAGAGATAAAGAGAGGAAAAGAGGGAGACAGTCGTTTGTTACATGCTCGAGATCGTGATCGTTGAAAATCAAGTCGAAAACGGATGAAACGTGAAACGTTAAATTGTTATCCATCGCTGAAATCGGATTACGTGCACGGGCACGCTGTGAACCAGAAAATCTGATAAATGGAAAAATATTTCACTGGTTTGGATATATTTTGAATTTCCTTTTTTTTCTCTCTCTCTTTTTTTTTTATTTGCCGATATTGTTACTCGTTAATACCACGTTAGTGTTTCCAACTCGGAGCTCGAAAGTGTTATTTTACGAAAGGTCGTTGAAATTTCATAATTTCATATTTTCGATCGTTAACTAAATTTCTTTCCGGTCTTTCGTTCGTTGCAGTATTGGTTTATAAATGTGTAAGTTGCACTTCTTAATTGTTAAACAAATAATTCGAAGATTTCAATGATGTACATGTAAATATATGCAAGATTAAGCAAACTTTATTTCAAATAAGGATCCAAAATAACAGTTTGAAATCAATGAATCACTTTTACCAATTTGTTATTCCTATTTGAGAAATAACTTGGAGAAACTATACATAATTTCAACTTTGACAAATCATTTACAAATTTCGCAAATTCGACTCGAGTTACTCATTGGAACAACAGCTCCGACTACTAAACTGCAATCGAAAGTCCACTGAATGGGTTGAACCATTACTTTTCGAACTATTTTATTTAAATATACGTGTATGATGAATGATCTCACATGTCACGCGTATTTCACTGCAATCTCCAATCTCACAACTTTCACCTGCCGATGCACGTAAGTACTTACGTACTTATGTCTGGCGTCAAAAGAAATCAGCAGCAAGACGTTCGCCGTTGTCAACTGTCAACCGTTGAGCATAATTCCCAGCGGTGATGGCGATCTATTCTAGAATTCTAGTTTTAAATCCAGCCGATTTCCTGTCCGGAGTTCAGTGCGCGACGGCCGATTGCGAACGGCAACGAAGGACAATAGCTCGAGATAATAGCTAAACGCGAAGGGAATAGAGAGAAAATTAGGGTGAGACGACACGGTTGGTGCCGCGAGCGAGTTAAAGAACGAAAGGAAGTGGGAAAGGAAACGCGGACAAAGGGGTTAGGTACTTTCGAGTGGCCCCCTTTCGCTGAAGATGTTTACGGGCCTGTTACGCGCAAAGTGGGTGACAAACGCGGTAACTAGTATGCAAACTACGAGTAAACACAATTCCCTTATCCACTGCATCGTCCTGCAGAGCCGTTCCACGCTGCCGCGTTTGTCATGGTCCAGTCTGCCGGATCAAATCAAGTAATGAAACTAGCACACGTTGACTATGTTCCAAGAGGAAGTGACAGACACACACACACACACACACACACACACAGAGAGAGAGAGAGACATAGTACTCGCTCCGGAAACAACTTTTTCACCTGTATAATTCTCATGGCGGCGTGAAACCTTGCGCGACCAGGTGGAGTCAGCGGTGACTAGAAATTTTGTAGTTACAACGACGGTGGCCCTCCATTTGCATGCATGAATCAACGTGCCGGTAGAACCGAATTTCCCGCAGGAAAGGTCTCATTGACGGGTGTCCCGGTAGCTCGCTAGCCGCCACTGACGTCAACAGAATCCGTTCACGGGTCTCTGCGTTTCTCGTTACCGACTGGCCCCGGTTGGGTTCGCCTGCGTGGAAAAAATCCGCGCCCACGCTCGATCACGTTCCTCGGCTGACTCGCGAGCTCGCGTTTAGCATCGGAATTTTGGGATTGGTTTGATTAGTTTCAGCCTGGAAACTTGACGGAAGATCCGATGCGAATGTAAACGAACTCTGTGGTACCCAATGTTACGTATCTTTGGATCTTTTCCCATCTTCGTAGAAGATATATCGAATGATCAATGTGCGTTAGATACCGGAATAAAACTCGACGCGATACACGTTTGTTCAATATTTTGCGAAAACCAAGTGATCGGAGTCCCTTTTCTGCTTTTTCTCGTAAATCTAAACGCACGTGTCAATTCTTTAACTATTAAAAATTCGTGAAGATGTCACAAAGTATCTCCCAGCAGACAAACCGTATTTCACACGACGAGACGCGTATCGTCTTTGTGACAACGAAACTCGAATGTGTAATAATACACACCCACACGCGCGCGCGCGCGCGCGCGTTCAAATTCATCATTAACGTCGATTCTTCAAATCTGCTTTGTCGCTCTCAGACAATGCGCTAACTAGCGAGAAACCCTCGTGTAACGATTCCAAACGTTCAGAACTGAAAATCCTCGCATCGCGAAAGCCGGTACCAACAATCGAAACTAACCATCCTGGAACACCCTCCCATCGCTCGAATCTCCCCATACAAACGAGCTCGAACCCTCCAGCTATCCTCGAGCCATCTCGAAACCCCTCGGTCGAAAGAAGCTCGGTGCTCGAATCTGACGAATCTTAATTCCATGGAAGCCGGAAGCACCGTGGTGAAATTTACAGCCCCGGGAGTCGTCCTCGTCGAAACAATATCGACAAACCCTGTCAGTACCGACGAGGAGAGAGACAGAGAGAAAGCGAGAGAGTGAGACAACCGGTACTTAATCCTCCGATGCAGATTCTGGTCAAACTAGCTGCTTTGTCTTGATGGCCTGGTTATTAGGTTTTGTAAGTTGACCGAAGGAACGCGCGATGCCCGAGCGCTGGTCGCGCAAGTGTAGGAAAGCCGCCGTAGGAACAGGCTCTTGGCACAATACCCTATTTCGGGCGAGGTAATGGGCGATCATCCTGGTACACACGCGTGCGCTGTGAGTCACTTGTTCGCCGGGCTGTGTGTACAATAGCGTCTGCTGCCGATAGAGAAGCGTCGGGGGCTCGGGACCAAACCGGTCGTATACACGTCCAGGGACAACAAGGTGAGACACAGTGGCGCACCGAGGAATGGATAGGCCAGACAGACGTATGCAAATCTCGGCCAAACATTAGCGACGACGGTATACCGTGTGGTCTAGGTCTCTACACGAAAATCCCTCGCCGGACATATGCTTGCACTCTCTTTTTGTAGCGCGATCATCACCTACGCGTGATCACGTGGAAGTTCGATTGGTTCTTGGATCTTTGCAAGAAAACAGTCCGTTTTTTTGGGGAGTCACTCGTCTGTATTCACAGAGTGGAAGTTGCAGTTGATTTTTGAATTTTTGAGATAATACGCTTCTCGGGGTCACTCGTAATCACGAACGAGTGATTACGCGAGGAACAAACTGCGATCGATATTTGGAATTCTTTGTAATGATTCAATTTTTAGAGGTTCCAATTGATGTTTGAATTTGTATCTTTATCTCTTTTGTATTTTTAGAATACGCTTTTGGAGTTACCTGTTCGCAATTGTGGGAGAAGTAATAATTACTTCTGCAATAATTTGCTTCTGGCCATTTACTCGCAATTACGAGGAAAAAGTTCCAATTGATCTTTGAATCTTTGCAATAACTTGTATTTCGGAGCCATTTGTTTGTAATCGCAAGAGAAACACTCCAATTAATCCTCGAGTCTCTCCGATAATTTATTTTTTGAAGTAATTTATTCGTAATTACTCTAATTGATCCTTCGAATCTTTGCAAAATATAGTCTGCCTTAGGAAGCTATTTATTCGAAATTGCAACGAAAAGACTCCAATTAATCTTCGAATCTCTCCGATAATTTGCTTTCTGGAGTCGTTTGTACGTAATTACGCGAAAAATGTTCTTTGAAAAATGCTCAATTGATCTTTGTGTCGTCGTTTATCGTTAAAAAAATTTTTCGCAATTATTGCTTCTTCAAAATCAGACGTCTGATTACCGCGGTCAAATTTTTTCACGTTGAAGACTGTTCAAATGCAGTTTTCACAAGCTGCCTCTTGCGTTTGTATTCGGCGATTGCGTATCTCCTTTTTTTTCCCCTCTTTCAGGCGATTATCTAGTTTGAATTAACTCTGCTACGTGTACCGAGTTTTCTTTCGGCCCAATCGTGCTTTCGTTTAATTAAAAAATACTTTCTAATTCCGAGAGGCTCTACCATTCGGTACAAAATTGAAACAAGAAAACACCATTAGAAATTCTCGAAATTAGAAAATGTTCACAGTGAACGAAAGACACGTGTTCTCAATTTACACTCTTGTTTCTCAGTAAATATATTTTATATACGATGGAATAATATTTACGGTAAAATATATTGAAACTGTAATTATAACAATTATAATATTTACAGTGTGTTAGAGAAAAACTTTTATGTGTTTTATGTGTGTTATGTAAAATATTTTTGAAATTTTATTAACATTGTAACGAATGCAAAATTCCGAAAATTCCTAAATGTATAAAATATTCAAAAATGGTACATTTATTGTGATATAATATTCAAAAAAATGTAAAACTGCATAAAAGTCATATACATATTACAAATTTGAAAGTAATCAGGAAATTTATATAAACTCTTCAAGATCTTATTATAAATTAATTAATATAATCACGATAATTGAATTTGACTATGATATTAATAAAATTTCAAAATTTTTTATATAACATACATGATGTATTCATTCAGAAGCTGCTGTAAATATTCGAACACTTACGCGGATAACTGTACATTCATAAATCAATTTTAATTCGACAATTTCGTTGCTTATGTCATGGATTTCATATTTTTTCGTTTTTTTCTTTTACGTTCTAAACTCGTTATTTAAATCGCGTCCACTGTTTAACGATGCAAAATGCAGCATCGTGTAAAGTTTATCAATGAACGTGGGGAACGTTTCGGCCAGAATTTCAATAAGCTCTCTCTTGTCGTACTGTGTTAAATTTCGAAACAGGAAACAATCCGTATAGCAGTGCCGAATGTGGAAAGCAAGGGGCCAAGCTAGGTGCTATAACTCGTTCTATTATATATTCAAGGATTGTTAGGCAGTCGTTGCGGAAGGCACAACGTCGTGTAATGGGCCAACAACGAAAGCGTGTTCAAGTGATTAACGTTTCGTAGTCATTAGGGAAGACAAAAATCATCCGTAGACTGTTGAAACTTTGTTGAATGTTCTGTCAAGATTGTCGAAAATTTTTTGGTTGAATCTCAACACTTTGCACTTGAGATTGAATTTTAAACTAATTAAATTTTCGTGTTATTGGATAACTTCTGTAATATTGTGGATATAAAAAAGAGAGAAATCTATTTTTATATCAATGAAAAGAAGAAAGAATATTTGAGTGAAACTCCAAAACTATTGTCTATTATATTAATATTCTGTAATTGACTATGAGTATTTATAAAGAAGCAGATATTCAGGATACAAAAGGTCAATGTATCAGAATATTCTTTTCCAAATATTTTCTTCCGTTCGTTATTCGTTAAAAGTTTCCCGATTCGGTGAAATTTCATTTACACACGTTTCCGACACCCGATGGATCTGAGTTTATTACACGATGCTTCCTCTAACGATCTTATGCAGATTTTACTGCTCTCCTCCTGTCAAGATAGGCTATTACGAAGAAAGATTAATCCACCAGGGATTCTATACCTGCCATCTTATTTTTAATCGAAACAGCTTGGCAAGCCAAACAGAAATCCAATTTCCGAATTGCGCCGGGGCTCCTTCCACGACAAACTTCACACACACATACACACACAATATCCAATAAAAATTCCTCCGACGTTCCAATATTTGCTCATATTCTCAAACTATTATTCCGAATCAAACTGGAATTATCTCGTTAGCGAAATTTTCGAGATTCACCCTGATCGATTGCCCCTACAGTGGTTTAGACCATTGTTAAACCCTTCATTCTTCCTTTGACTACGAACGAAAATCCAACGTGCCCATTTCTGTATTATTAGGCTGTTGCGTGTGAAATGGTCGATTTCACAAACACGTAAAATTATCCAGAATTTAGTGATCAGAAAAGAAATATTTATGAATTGTCAATTCGAAGTTTAAAACTAATGAAACACGACGTAATTAGTTTTAATTAATTGTGTTATTTTATTGAAGAAAATTATGTGCCAAGGCAATCTATGAACGAGTTCAGGTTGACGGCTTTCTGCTTATTCTCATTGATTTTTATTAATATTCGGACACTATGTCATTCAAAAGATTACCTTTCTATAATTAATTTGCTGTCCAATAGAACAGTTACACATAGACAGTTTTGTTAATTTTATATCTATCTAAAACATATTAAAATCAATAGGAACTTCACTGATTCTCATAAACTAGATAAAATTGACGTTTCTAGACAATTCGATAAAATTATTGCGAGCAAGTGTATGAATAAATTAATAAAACCTCTCCGAATAGTAATAAACGGACCGAGAATTTTTGTGCATTTATAAGTTCTAAAAACTGCATAGAATACAATAATACTTTACTTCAGTTCTGTTCTTTCAATTAGTAAAAAATTTGCAATCTACCGATAAGAAACACCGTACAAAACCGACGGAGACTAAAAACTAAAAAGTTCGATCAAGAAATCGGCCGATTCATTCACGGAGAAACGTAACAAGCTGCGAAACAAAATCTCGATATCCTCCAACGGAAAATTCGAGCCCTCGAATCGACGCGAAGGGACGAAGAGAAAAACAGATACGTGCACGTACACGAAGAGAAAGAAAACGAACGAAAATGATTCGGAATTCAACGGAGAAACGGAACGAAACGTTCTCGTTTTGGACTGCGCACGTTTCCCGGGGATCATTAACGGGCAGCTTTACACTTTCATTTCCATTTATTCTGCCTTGCAAAGCAGCTCGTTCGTCAGCGGCACGCGTGAAATTTGAAATGCAACGAATTTCCAAGATTGCAAATTAGAACGGTAGGGCTGCTAATATTTATGGGCCGCGGGCGTGCGTGTCCACGCGTCGCCCTTCGTGCGTGGGCGAGACCAAGCGCGACATAAACATATCATTTAGGCTTGAACAGAGCCATCTCATTCCCTCTGTACGTCGGAGTATTAAGCCGGCATCGATACGCATGTGATTGCGTACACATTGTACCGCGTGCATACACAGACAGCTGGCTAAGTCGATGCTTAATATCCCATGATCGACAAATAGGGACACTTATGTGTGAACGTCCACTCTGCCGGGAATAAGACGAATTTCCCAACCGTGTTTAATGTAATTGGACCGAGAGTTGTGAACAATTGCGTTCGGTTTTTGTAATATCTGGACTGCTGATGTAAAAATGAGATATTACGGAACGTGCAGAATTTTTAAGGAATATGTCTTTATGCAATATAGTTTTATGATTGTGACTGAAAATATGGAATCTTTATTTACAATTAGTGATCCTGCTCCATTCGTTAAGTCTCGGACAATGAATAATTTTATAATCGCAAGCGCAACATCGGCCGGGTCAAATTTGACTCCAGTATTATTGTTTTATGTAACCGAAATTTTGATTAGTTTCTTTCTTTTCTTTTCTATCGAATATTTTAGCATTTTAAGTTATTCTTGTAGTTTTTCTGTTAAAATTTTTCTTTTACTGAACATTCTAACGTTTCAATGCACTCTAGCATACAGGTAGTTAGTATATGGAACAGATATATATATATTCTTATATAAAAATATTGTTATATCTTTACTAATATATATTTAGTTCGAAAATGTTTCATTTTCATTTTTAAAACTTGAAGGTAAAAGCAGACAGGAAAAATAACAATTCTTTTGAACGTTTTCTTATTAAAAGTCGTAAAATTAATCTTATTTAAACGAAAGTCAATTACCAACAAATCTCAGAGAAACTTCTCATTAATATCAATAACGACTGACAATAATCGAATGTAACCAAATTTTCGATAGCTAAAATAAAAATAGTCGACGGTGGCGGTTATTGATAACCAAAGATATTTCTGTTGGCCAAAATAAAATTCCAGCCATCTATCATTATTACCGGCAATCAAAGCAAGTTGCTTCAAAATTTCTCTCACGACAATTATGATGTCTGTATAAGAGTTTGGATAAACAAGAGGGCAATTCAAACAGCTGAATCTGGCAAGTTTATTTACGCAAATTCATTATGATATATCCCTCTCTTTCCCTCTGATTATTCGATTGCGTGAAACTAGAAATCGAGCGGAAGAATCCTCAAAGTATTTAGCTCTAATTGACACGTCGCATGCCTGGCGCGCATGATTCATATCGCGAATCATTGTCGAATTTAAGCATGTCATGAAGCTCGTATTTCAGCCGCTTCTGCCTCTCCATTCTGCCTCTCCATTCAATATTAAACCACTCTCCGCACGCGTTCTACGCAATAATGTGCAGTGCGTGTTGACAATAGCTGGTTTACGATTTAGTCGATCTCAATGCTGAAGTTTCACGAAACTTCGGACAACGCAGACTGCACTTTGCGCTGAGAGAAATTGAAAAGCTCTCTTTCATGTATATATTTTGCGGCCGTCGCATTTCATTCGTTATCGCTTATCACAAAATCTACGTTTATCACTCGCGACATGTCTGTCTTATAAAAAATATCTATCTCGTTTCGAATCGTGAGTTTTACTGAAAGTTGTCGTCAACACCTCGAATATTTTCAGGTCACGTCAATTTAGGTCTTCTCACGTCTAAGTCGCGTCAAATGTTAAGTATTAGGTTCGTGCGTATCAATTGCACATTTTTCCAAAATATCATAGATTACTCATTCAACAATTATTTCGTTTCAGTATGTTCCAAGTTTGCAAGAAATATCAATCTTAGAATTCAAAAATTCCAAGGCTTTTAGCTTCGTTGACATAGTTTCTTTTTTTTGCAAATTTTTCTAAAATAAACTTACAAATGAAAAACTCTAGATTTATTTCGAATATAGGTTAAAATTATAATAACGGAGTTTCGTACGTTTATCATGTACTTTCACAATATTGAGTAAACATGATTTATTTATATCTTTTGATACACGCACAAATATAATTAACGAGAGCAGAAAATTTAATGGAGTATTAGTGCGCCAACGCGAAACTTTAAATTTCATATTTCATATACGTAATTTAATGCGTATAATTTGTATTTATTAATTTTCAATTTGAAGAATTTAAATTTCAAATTATGAATATATTATTAACATATTTCATATATATTATTAACACTATTATGTACAATTTAATTTTTTCTTCAAACCAGAAACATAATGTGCCATTAATTCAATATTATGACACCAGAGGTTAAACCTTTTCGTACGATTAAAGAAAATTTCAAATATGAGAGAGAGAAAGAAAATGAAAGTGAAAGTTTCAACACAGACAAATCATTTGTTCTTTTAATCCAGCTTCTCTGAAAGCATTATTAAAAAGTTGCCGATAGCTTCTATCGCGTTATACAGGGAAAGTACTTTCTCTTTCGAATCCACGGTTCGCTTTAATACACGATCTGTCACGTTATAACAAAACGATTGATAAAAATCGATCGCGTTGTGTTTGCCAGTCATCAACTTTTAATTTGACGCGATGAATGCATTTAACGGGAGGTTCGATCGCTAAATTCTGGGGAATTTCACGCGTTTCTGAAAATTGATTATTTTGCACGTGACTATGTAACCAAAATAAAATAAATAAAAATTTACACGTATAACCGTTTAATTAATAGTATACATCAATTGAAAAAAATTTGCAATTGCGAGCGAAAAATGATACCTAACTGCTAAATTTGAGTTTTGGTTGTTATAAACTGAATCGATCAGTTGAAGAACAGTGAAAGTTCAAAGTTAGACATTTTCAGAAAGTATTAAAATTAAGGCGTAAGTGAGTAAAAAATACATACCGAGATGAAGAACGTTATAAAAAGAAATATTTTATACTCGCGAACGAAACAATTATTTTAATGAATACTATCTCTATCATTGCATCGTACAAATAAATAGTTTTTCTTTCAAGCGTATTGATTTTTTTTGATCAAAGAATGACTTGAGTTCAAAGATAGTGCAAATCCAACGATTTTATTTTATAATTATTAAAGATTCATACGAAGTTTAGCCACAGCTAGATGAACGTGACCTGGTCAATGTGTTTACTTAGGTCAAAACAGCTCTGTAAAATGAATTTCAAAAGAACGTTACGAACTAATATATTACAATTTATAAATTAATTACAAATAATTATTAACTTAATTATTAATTATTAATCACTGTAGATCTACTGTTTCATAGATCTCAAAATGTATCATAATTCTTGAACTTGCATTATTCCGCAACCCGGTCCGATTCGATCGCATTTCACTGTTGTAATAGTGAATGCCAGCGCGTTCGCAAATGTTTAACGGCGAACCGAAATGAAATTTCGTTCTGACACCGGTTCTCTGTTGTTTTTACCCTCCGCTAATTCTCTTCGCGAATAATTTTTCATATAAATGTAAATTTCGCTACAAATTGTCATTTACTATGCGACCGGAGATTCGCATATTCTAGGTACGTCTCGCACATGACGTGGTAACGTTGCCTACGTACGCATACGTATACGTTTATTTCAAAAATTCCGATATCCACGAAATGATGAATTCAATATACCATTATATTTGTATGATTTACGTTAGACATTGTGTTTTTCGGCGGACACGGTGGATATTATATCCCCTCATTCGAGCATAAAACGTCAGGGCAAATTATACTGGTCGAGCATGAAATGTTGGTACACATCCGCGTGCACAAACATCGTAATGCCTGCAGGAGTAATTTCCACGTCGTATTTCGGACACGTGATTTTGCAACGTTCGCCATGATCGACTTCGTGGCAGAATTGACCCAGTTCGGCCCCCCAACCCCATTTAGCGAATATTAAGCCGACCTGCACGCACATACACGCACAATAGTATGTAGAACATGTTGACAGTGCGTACACGCGCGGTTAAGTCAATCTAGATATCTACCATTCTCGAAATCCAGGCAATCGAAGATAACAGAGAGCATCGATGGAATTAGGTTGTCAACAGAGACACGGCAGTTTCTGAGCCAAAATTTCACGCTGCTTTCTCGATCGACTGTAATTTACGATATTGCGAATCGTACCGAGGATTTCCACGATATTGTCGCAGCTCATTGTCTGCCATTTTTTCTCCGCGCAGGTGTTTCCTCGTTCTACTCGTAAATGTTTGACTGTGCAAATAACATTTTATTATTACTCGTTTTATTACTCATTTATTACATCATTCATTTCGTTGTTTCATCGCCATTATATTTGGTATTTTTTCATCGTGATTTCAAAATGATTCATTGCGTGACTTTGGATTATTTCGATTGTTGCAAGAATATCGTACAATACATAATACCATAAGTTTGACTCTGAGTGAAAAAAAGTAAACTCAACCTGAAATTGCTTCGACTAGCGAGAAACTTTCTAAAATGTTTAGTTTCGAACAATTGCAAAGTTGAAAGGGACAGAAGAGATGAGATTCAGCTAAATGGCACGATACCGTCTACTGAAGGAATTCGAAAATTAGTTGTCGACGAACCGATAAATAAAATTGGACGATCAGCGGAACGTCGCGTGGCTTATTGTGATTCGACAGACAGGGGCGCGTAAAGCGTCTCAGCAACGATCATTTCCTACCGGAGATTTAATCAGCCTGGTGTTGATGTCGTTGATGCATTCGAGGTATTTCAGCCACGTTCCCTCTCGGCTTGCCACCAACCCCATCGTATGTGCGAGCTTACGATAGGATAGCAGTCGCTTTATCTATATGCAAGCATGCGACTAAGCCAATCTCTGTACGTTCTCCCGCAGAATTACAGGCGAACAACGGTTCCCCGGGGAATTAAGGGACACCTTAGAGCGTATGTGGTTTAGAAGATGTCGCGATACCGAAACCATAGCAGACTGCATTTGCTATTGCAATTTTGCCCTGGCAAATTGTCGTTTGATACGATGATGTTTCTCGTCTTGTCCCGTGTGCTGTTTCGATAAATGATAAACAAAGGAGGATTTCATTTGTTTCTTAGTTTTTTTTTTTTATTTTTTTTATGTGACTTTAATTGGTCAGGATTTATTAGGATTTAGCGACGATTAGGATTTTGCTTCGTACATATGGCTTGGATTATGGACAAGTGAAATATTTCTCTGTTAACAAATTGATCGCTACGCGAAACTTGAGCAGGATATCCAATTTTTGTAAAATATCGCGTTACGACCGAAGGGTAATGAATATGCGTTTTCATATTTTGTGAAACTACGTAGTTACGCATGTTATTTAAAACTTTTTCGATAATGATTTTCTTGTCAATCAACGTGGCAGTTGACGTGTGAATGACGTGCAATATAATTTTCGGTGACTTCTACTTGACCAGTGTACATAGGTATAGAGAGAAATATGGAAGAAGTAAAAATTCAAGGACCGAGGATTTGATGATTCTACAATGAAAGACGCAAGTTCCTATTTCCATTTACATACTTTAATATCTGCAATTTAAATTTTTATGAAAAATTACGATTTGGTTATTTCAAGCACTTTGCTAGTTCTAGCGTTAATGCTTACTTATATACAATGCAATGGAAAGTGGCTTTGTTCAAAGCAAATGCTATGTTAACAATTTTAATTAACATCAGCTGCCTTTGATTAAAACAATATCGTTCCCTTCATTATTATTTTAAGAGGGACGCAACGTCAACGTGAATTATACGCGCAAATTTGTATGATTGAAACAAAACAACACCGTTCATCTAAAGATTCAGAATTCACTAAAATTCACTTTGAGATGGAAAATATGAAAATAGTTTCTGCAGAAATTGCTTCAAGAAGTAAATGCTCGTACTACATACGTAATGTTACATATTATTAGACTACGAATGTTCATGTGTTTGTAAGGAAAAGATCTAAGAACGCAAAAATATGCCTAATATACAAAAATATATAAAATACTTTGGCGCCAGATGGAATATTTCTTTAATGTGAACATTTGCATTCCGTTAACTATAATTTTTAAATTTCAATTTAAACTTCAGTATCAGATTAATATTAAATTTTAATGTTAATATTAACTTTTGTATTCAAACGAAAATATTACATTACAAAAATTATGTAATAATACAAAAATTGTACATTTCGAATTATATTTTAGCAAAATCTGGTAAAATCAGAGTCAGATTTTTGACAAAGCGGGGATACAATCATTTCCCAGCAAAACAGTGAAATCGTAGCTAATTAAGTTTTCACTCGTCGAATGATTCGATTAAACAATCGCGCTGATAAACAGTTGTGGTAGTGTAATTAATGCGATGCTGTATAATTTCGTTATTATTATCCAACGATCTGCTGGTTAATACGCGTCGAATGTAATAGATGAAACGTATGACCAATAGGTTATCCGATTCCCGCCTGAACAATAGTTAATAATTGCACCCTTATTTTCCGTGTCGATCATAACGCGAAACAATTTACGATAAATCTTTTCGATGAATGGAATCCGCAAATCGATTTCATCGTATAAAGCTTTTGACTAATTTTCGATGGTAAATTTATGGTTCTTTACCTCGAATAGGCGGAATTAACGTAAAAATTCTCGGTCCCATTGGTGATTAATTAATTCGCGATGTTAAACTTTGATTCAGTTCAATTAAAAAATTGGAAGATCGTTTATTATCTAAGATTGGATTTGTCTTAGTATATTTCTCTTTTTATGCATCGAGAAACAAACTTTTCTATTAGGTATCCCTTTTATTATATTTATTGTGGCATGTAACAATTGTAGAGAAAATGGTATAAAACAAATATATGTTAATAAAAATACGATAAATATAAGATCCTAATAATTATAGTAATAAAGCACAATTATTTAATTAAATTTAAATTCTCTTAAATTAAGTTTGATTGAATATTCCTTTCTCTACGTGTCGGGAAGCAAATTTTCACTTTAGATTGATCTCCATTTATCGAATATTTAAGCTCTTTAAGTTATTTTAGCGTGATGAATAATCGAAGAGGAATATATATTTCCAGATATTATTGTGTTTATTGGCGTATATTTGTTTTGTAATTGCAGATACAATAATAAGAAAATTTTGTGTGTGACGATCGGAGAGGAAGCGTGTTTACGAATATTGTTATTATCGTTATTATATTTTCACTAACGTATATTTACTTTATAATTATTTTATAATTATTCCCCTTTCGTACTCGAATAACTCTGTCAATCAATATCAGTATTCCGTGATAAATAAGCGTACAAAGTGACAAACAGGATATACTAATTTTAAAAGTCCATTGCTCGTCTTTAATTTCAATTAATAAGCGTGATAACAAAAAAAAAAAAAAAAAAAAAAAAAAAGAAAAGAAAATATAAAAACATCCTATTCTCTCTAAGCTAATCTTTTTCCCTTGTGATTCTTCGTTTTGTTTTCTTTTTTTTCTTTTTGGTCTCTTCTTTGTTCTTTCGTTCGATCGATGTTTGAAAATAAAATTCCGAAGAAATCGACAGGGTATCGATAATATCAATTCAAGAGATACATATGTATAGATATGATAGGCATATTTACAGTACACGTACGTGAACATAACTTCATTCCACTACTTCCGTCTATCATCCGGTCACGTGTTACACATTCCCTAATCGATATTCGAAACGTATATTTGTACAATAGACACTTACGGCAGGAATACTCACGCGCCAAAACCTCTTTGCGACGCACTTGGACACCGATGATGGCCTCCATGGGAACTTCCGTACGTGGAATGCTGACTGCATGCGGTGGTAAGTAGATTGGTTCCAAGTTTCCAAAGGTGCATTCTTGTGGAATATTTTTATAACAATAAGAGTGCAACTGCAATCAGACAATTGTCAAACAACAATGTGTTAACCACGTTTCCTTCTCCAGATACGGATACGCGATTTAAAAGAAAAAAAAAAAAAAAAAGGAAGAAAGTGGAGCACTTTAACTTTGATTGAGACGTCGATGGTGAAAGAAGAACGATAAACTATATTTCAATATTTAAGAATTCTCTAATTGCGAGACAACTGTTTTGGGAATGTTCAAAGTTTGTTTTCCATGTTCATCTGTTTGTAAATTTACAAATCATCACACCCATTCGTATGAAATTAAATCAGCAACGCCGACTTTAGCAGAGGCTCGTAACGAGAATCGTAAGATATTCTTTAAACATTAATTAAGCTGATGGCGAAAGATGCATCCTTCGAAGCTCTTTTGGTAAAAATATATTCCGACATTTCAGAATTCTCAAAGATCCTTCGTGTAAATTCTTTTGGGAACGCTCGATGCTCGTTTCTATATTGATCTGTTTGTAAATTTACAAATTATTCTCGAGCCACTCGTACGAAACTAAATATTCCTCGCGTTCACAAAAAGCGATACTAATTTTACACTGTTTTCGTATGCAAAAGCGCGGCCGGTGTTTCACCACGGAACGCTTTTGTTATGCAAATCGGTATTTTTATTAAAACTCGGTCGCTCATTACTTTAACAGGAGCGCCCGTTGATTCGATTTGGGGACGATCGATGTTATTTTCAATCAAGACAATTAAGCATCGTTCAAACGGACGTTCCAGATGAATTTGTATCATTTTTAGCTTCCCCCTTCGAAGGGGGACCATTAACCGCGATAATTTTAGACGCCCAGAGAAACATATATATATTTCAATGTTTTTTTATTTATAAACGCGGAGAATTATTCAGACTTTATCGGACTTAGCGTGGACGAAAGTGCTTATTACGCGTTAGGATGGCGAAAAGTAAGTTTGGAAGAAGAAAGAGGAGGAACATTTACCGTCATGCCGCACCACTCGCAACGAAACCCGGAAAGGCACTCGGCAGAAAAACAATTTTTCTTGCAGACAGCGCATTTCGAACTGCTGGGAAGATTACCTTCTCGCCAGTGATGAGTGTGTTTTACCTGCGCCAAGTCCTTCCCAGGTAAATACGTGGCGTTCTCCTTGCAATCTGCCACGGCAAAGTCCTGGCACTCCGTGTGCACGAAGTACTCGCATACTGAAATCATCGCAAGCATCATCCGTCACTATCGCTTCATTTCCTTCGAAAACTTGGCTCGAACTGAATATCATTAGTTTCTTTATTAGCGATTTTTCCTGTTTCACGATCAAAGGAGACGAACTTTCGAAAGAGACTTCTCCGTAGACGATCGTTTCCCCCCGCTGAGATATAATCGAGTGAAAAATCCGTTCGCGATCGTTGAATTCTCACGTACGCGGAGGGAAAGGATGAAATTAAACGTGCAAGCAGATAAATCGTAGCGGGAAAGGTTAAATGCCAGGAGCAGCGCTAGGTTTAAAGCGTGAAAAAAAAAAAAAAAAAAAAAAAAAAAGAAATTCTCGCGTCGAAGGATATCCGGCCCCGAAATGTGGAACAGTTGCCACGAACGTGCAAATAGAAAACGGGAGAACAGAGAATCAATTATGGATAATCGGAAATGGGAGTGGTAACGTGGTAAGAAGAAAAGGAAAAGAAAAAAGGGTAGCAGAATACGTACGTGTGTAGAAGTGAAGGAGGAAGAACGCGTAAAAATACACGGGCGGAACGACGGAATAAAAAAGTCGAACGATGAAGAGCCGCCGCGATTAAAATGGGGAAAGGGGGAGAAAATGGAAGGAGAGGGGAACGAATGTCAAAGGTTAAATAAGAAATTACTATTTATTCACGTGAAAACGCTTTTTACGATTGCGATTTCCCTGGCAGGACAAGGCAAAAGATAATTAAGGCGAGAAAATGCAGTTAAACGTATTTCCACATGCGATGAAATTGAAATCATCGTCGAGGCCAGCACAAAAAGGACAGATTAAAGGAACTTGTTTCGAGCTACGTATAATCGATCTAAAGAGCTGAAAGATTTTAAATGGAATAAAAAGAAGAAAAATTCAACGCGACTGCGCCGCTATGACGTTCAAATGTATCAGTTATTTTTTTCCATTTAATGCCACGATTGACGTAAATGCGTGTTTAGCATTGTTTGCTGCTTTGTACGCGCGAGCGAGCGTTTCATTGTTCCATAGATTTACAAAACCAGCACTCGTTTAAATTCATCAAACGTAGAACCTTTTGTCCGTAGTGAAAAGCATAACTGAACCAATAGTTATAGATTTCGCGTGAATCGATCTTTACTTCTGTCGACCCTTTTTTAAATTGAACTAAATTACATTACGGCGTAACATGTACGCGAATCGAAACTGTCGTTCGTATTATCTAGAGTCTCTCTCTTTTACGAACTGTAAATGCTTCTCTGAACTTGAAAATATTTTGTCCAAATCTTATTAGTTCGTAATAAAAGAGAGTTTTCTTTTAATCCTGCCGAGTGATTATTGTTTCACAGTATAAGTTTCGGAATTCCTATAATGATCTTATTTTGAGTTAATTAATTCTCATTGATAAGAATTTTGAAACTTGTATTGTGAAGAGATATGAATCGTCCAATGTGTCACGAATATGTACTTGTTTGTTCTTTGAAACTCCTGTTTCAAAAAGAAATGATCATCAATTCGTCTGAAACACTGCGATATTTTTCGAAAAAAAGAATATATATAATAATACGACAAGAAGTCACGCACGTAAAATCTTTCTACATAATATTACAATGCAACAAACGTAATATTCTGATGCACAAATCTTTTGCAGTTAATATTCACGAATGAAAAATAATTCATACAAATGATACCCGTGATTAGCTGAGTAGATCTTAGGTGAGTCCCATTTACAATGCCAATCGACGCGACGATCCTCGCCCAACGAGACAACTCGCGGGGAAAATCTCAATCGTTTCTTAATTAAAAACCACACCGCTTTCTCAATTATCCCGAACGCAATTTCTCCTCGGCAAAAATTGCCAGCCACGGCTCAATTCATCTGCGTGAGAATGAAAACAAAACCCGGAGAAAGAACACCGCTCAGCACCGAAAAAGAGAAAGGGAGAGAGAGACAGAGAGAAAGAGGAAACAAATTAGAAAAACTACCACCGGCCAGACGAAGGAGAACAACGCGAGAAGAAGAGGGGTAGAGCCACGATGACGAGGACGACGACAGGGCGAAACAAAGCGACATAGCGGAGCGAGGAGAAGAGCCGAGCGGAGAGGCGTCGAGGGGAGCAAACATTAATGCTACCCCGCAGACCGCAGATGTTGCGCCAATTACAAACCTCACCCTTGCGTACTCCTCTCGTCTCGCTCGCTCCTCGAAGCGAGGAGGCCGCGCGCCGCGAACGGAGAAACAAGGAGGAACACGACTTACGAGCCCCGATGTCGCGTATCTTCCTGCCTCTAGCTCTTTGTCTCTTCCTTCTCTCCCTGCTGTTCCTGCAGCACTCGTCGACGACGTTGGCTCTCGCCAAGTGTGCGCGCAGCTCCGGATGCAGCGCCGGGGGCGTAGAGGGGTGGCACGGCCCGCCAACGAGACACGAATTTTCGAAAAGGCTCTCTCGCACTTTGTTAGATTAAATTTAGCGCAAGGCGCAAAAGGAACGAGCCCTCTCGCGCTCGTCGCCTCTCTTTCTCCGTCGCCGAAGACACGGAGCGTTAGAATGGTACGAGGGTGGTCCACGATCCTTCGAAGGAGAGAGAAAAACGATCGGCACGGGACAAGGACGCGCCAGTTACCAGGGAGGAAAAAGCGGCCGGAAGACAGAGAGAGAGAGAGAGAGAGAGGGGTGAACAGCGAGTACGCCCGGTGGCTGATATTATTCTTGGGTCTTCCTCGCTGGAGCATTATTAGTTCTGGCGTGTTAGCATACATGAAATATTGATGTTACAGAGAGAGGCCGCCCTGCCGCTCCGTGTCCCACCTCCGGCCTCTTACACCCCCTTGGTCTCGCGTCTCTTTAGATTTTACACGTATATATACACATATACGAGCATCCGCCCGTACTCTCGCGTGACTTCTCTTTCGCTCGTTGTCCCACGGAGTCTTCTTCTCCTTTCTTTTCACCGCCTCACGGACTCTTTGTCGACGATTTTTACGGCTTTTAAGCTCCCCCCCCCCCCCCCCCTTCACCGTTCGTAATCCGCTTCCTGGTCGTTTTACCGGGCGTTTTTGGAACACTGCGAAAGGATTGCGACTTCTTGGCTTTGATACGCGCGAGCTTGTTGGCTTTAACCTCCCTACTTGCCTGTTTACGGATCTTTTATATATTATATTTAGAGACCTGTTTGTCCATTTTGGGGCTTCTTACGTTACATTTGATCGAAAAACTGTTTGATCGGTGATACAATCAGAGCGAGTTATTTTTATTATATAAGATTGATTATCGTGCACGGCGAAAGAATTCCGATTGGTCCAATTATATTCGATGTCCAACGGATTTATTCTCTCAATCGGATCGGACGAAATCATTCGATAGACGAAGAAAAATTGGGTGTGATTTTTGGTAATACTTTGTACAGGGCAAGCTATAGAAATGTACAATTGCGCAGCTTATAGGATAGATATTTAATTACAAAATCACTGGTCCATAATGTCAATATGATGAGCGAGATTTGTTGAATATTATATATTGTTTCTCTTGAGCAAGTAGTTAATAATTATGTGATTCAGTGGCTATGATGGATATATTCCGTCATAATGACCTGTACTATGGATATAACGATGTATGTACCTCATTATTGTACGAAAACAATTACTCATTCCAAATGTGGACATTTAAACACGAGTTAGAAAATATTCCCTGCTTAAGAAGCTGAGAATCCCTGTTAGTTTTATTACGTTTAAAATTCACTAAAGTCTTGTAACTAATTAAACGTTCTAGTCATACTGGAAAGATAAAATAAACTCGTCAAACTTGTAAAGAGAATTCTCAATCTTCATATCGATTTAAGTCACAAAGTGTATATAGGTTGTGATATTTAATATTTCGAAAAATAGAATAGATTTACTTTACCTAAAATTCACTAATTGAAAAAATTCATTATGATTAATTAAAATTGTCAAAAGAATTTTTAATGTTACAGTGGCTTATTAGACCACATCGAACTGCATTCAGACTGCATTCAACTGTATATAGTCGTAATGCAAATAAACGAGAAACCACGCGAATCAAAGACCAGACGAGAAAGTGAAATCACAACGAAACTACGACAGTTAGGGGAAGTTAATTGAATTCTCGAGCTTCTTTGACGACGGCAAAAGCGCGTTGTTCCGTTCGTTAGATTTATCTTAATACGGCGAGCGCCGACGAGCGTCCTAATTCCTTGAAGCCACCATTAAAGCCGCGATCGATTTCAAGGATCTTCGGTGCGGGGTTGCGTTAGTTAACAGCCGGGTTAATTATTGGAAATTTAGAACCCGTCGCAAGGGAATTCCTTACGTTTCGACGAGGCTGTTTGATCTCCAGCTTCGTTCGATCATTTCGCTTATTCTGCTGCAACAAAACTTTTCCAACACTGAACACACGTAACTAATAATAAATTCGTCTTTGATCGCATTGTCGAGTCTGTTTCTTAAATTATGCAATTCCAATGCTTTCTCTTTCTTCGGCGAAGTCGTACAGTTGTATAAAATTGAAAGAAATCTAGACATCTTTAACATTACGATAAACTATTTTCTCGATTCTTAATAAGTTAATATATAGTTACGATTAGGAAAAATTAGTCGGTGAGATATTGATATGCCAGAGTCAAGCTTTAAGATCATTTCGTATGCATGAATTTAATATTCATGTACCCGTTTTTGATTACTTATTCAGCGTGGAAAAAAGGAGAGAGAGAGCCACGTTACGCAGACAGGCAGAGTGAAAGTAGCTGGAAACGCATTTGCAAAAATAATCCAATTTCATCCGTCGAATATCCTATCCGGGGTGGAGTTCTCGTCATTTCGTTGCTAACTTTATCACGTTATTACATTTTTGTTGCATTTCCGTCTCGCTGCACCGGTTTTCCCCTTTTCCTCGACTTTCCCCCACGGGAGGCGTCTGGGTGATCGATGCGTTCTTTGAAAAAAGATCAAGATTGAAGAGAATACGTTTTCGCCAGTAGACTTCACGAAGGGAAGGAACTTTTTTGTCATTTGCATTTACTTTCCTCCAAGTGGCGCGAAATTTCCGTGTGTCTGATATCTGCTAATCCGACGTTTCGCTTTCTCAGCGTTCTCAGCCGCACGCTCGACTATAAATTTCGTCTCGTGCGTATTGCTCTTCGAAACAACACGTCTTACTTCGCAGTCACTTTAATACATTCGCATCTGCGAACGAAATATAATATTTTGTCACGCGAGGTTGTGTTTATGACACGCTTCGAACGAGATACGCGTGACATTGTCTAACATTTTGTAAAGAAATGCTTTCAACGAAGTACTATAAAATTTGTTTGCAAGAACGAAGAATCTTTTTTTATTTAAGGAGGTAGTCCTTATCAAAAATCGACAGTGTCTCGTTGCACCTGATTCTAAACTAACGACATTCCACAGATATTTCGTTCATAAAGAACAAAGTTAATCCAAGGAAAAAAATATTGTAATATTTTAATCGTGCGTATATTTCATCGTACGAAACACGTGTTCGAACAATCCGCAAATGGGTTTACCTGATTTCACGTTTTTCTCGTTGTGAATCGTCAGCGAGCTTGGATTCCCGTAAACAGAGTTATTCATTTCGGCCATCAGCTCCCAATCTGTACAGAAAATGGCATTTTATAGCAGTTACTCCGGGGGATTTCGCGAGAAATAAATATCTAAAACGTTCACTCGGTAACCTCGTTCCTTTTTAAACGGAATATACGCGGTCGTTGAAGCTTCGCAACGTTCGTTGTATAAATAATAGATCGCTGCCGTTCGACCCCGGCGGTTGAGCAACTAAATTACCTTCCTTAAGGAAACTGACAGAAGTTAAAGCCGCTTATGAGATCCTGTGTACGAAGTACAGGCAAACATATCAATCGGCTACACTTTCAAACATTTTTCATCACGCGGGTGTTATCTATTTATTCGAGATTCTTAGCTGCTTTTAACGAAGAAAAATTTCGAAATCACTAGAATCTTTCAATTTTCCAAGAAGAACGAGCGGCACACGTCTTTTAATTTTTTTAAATTTTTAATTTTTGCTACTTTTCTTTGTTGAATTAGTAATTTAATGAAAAGTGTGCAAATATATATTTTTAGTACATTGAAAATGAAACTACGAGAAAGAATATTACTTTACCTACTATGTGGAAAAGAAATTTCACTAAAAAGTTTAGAGCATATGATATGACAGAACGTAAAATTTCATGTATCGCTTCCAGTTCTATTAAGAAAGCAGCACTTTTTCTCCACGAGGTCCAAAATTATTTAACGTCAGCGTACTAAACGTAGACTTGCAACGAACAATTAAACAGTAAATTTCAGTAAGTACAGCTAGTACTAGTAGCAAGTGTACGCGATAGTTTTACTTGTATCAAACCCCCGCCCCAATCTTCCCCACTGAATATTTACAACTAAAATTAAATAAAAATAGAAATATCCCTGTAACATTAACTTTATCCTTCTCCTTTAATTCAAATCTACATAAATCGTTACGTTTATTCGCGTCTCGTGAAATCGAATGGAAATCGTAGATTGCACAGAGGAAGCTGGTATAACAGTGAAAACAGAAGTAAACCGAAAAGAAAAGAGGGGAAAAAGAATGAAGGAAACGCGCAACGTCTCGGAAAAGAAGATCCTCGAAGCGGTATCGAGGCGAAGCTCCGCCGCCCCGAATAAAATATTATTTTCCCCACGATTAAATCAGGTGTACGAGCTTACCTTTCTTCGGCATCTCCGTGGTAGACGGGCTCGGGCTGGTGCTCGGAGGCGTCGACACTGCAACGAGAGAAACAAGTTTTTATTTTTAATTAAAGTTTCTCCTCGTGGCGCGCGGTGCTGCTGGTAGGCGCGCTTGTGGCCCGTTTAGGAGCAACACGGTTAAGAGGAGGGTGGTTGCTCGGTAAACCAACGATGCAAGCAGAGAGAAGACAGAGGGGGTGGCAAGAGGGTCGACTTGGAACCTGCACGAACCGTTATGGATTGCGCCACCTGTTACTAACTTCGCCCTCAAAACGTATTAGCCACCGTGGCGCCGGCCAGGCCGGCCAACCTCCACATCATATTTTACGCGCTACCTATCGCACTCTTACTCGGCTGCGAGCTCGTTTGCCACGCTTCCCTAACCCTGTCGCCGCGGTGAATACAGCTGAATAATTATTCCTAATTATTCGCCGTTCGTTTTGTCGCGTTCTTCGTTGTCGTAATGTCGTGACGTCGGAGAATAGTCGCGTATTTAGGATTTAGGGGGGGTGGGATGGGGGAGGGGGGCTGCATTTGGTCGGAGATTATGCTTATCGTAGATTACGCAGCGCAGCGGTTTCTTTACGCCTTTGCGGGCTGAGACTTTTGTTCCTGAACGCGATAATTCTTCGCGATTTGTTCGCTGATTATGTGGGAAAAATATCGTGGCACAACGTTTTTTTTCATATGTAAAATACCTTCAATGAATATGCAAACCATTGTTATATTTCGAAAGTGTTTTGATATATTCATGGATATAATTATGATATATTTATCGTAAAAATATTACACTATATTGTATATTCAACAGCGAATGGTGGTTGAGTTAGAAATTAGTTTCGTACTGAAATAAGTATACATCGTAGGGGATAAATATATAAGAATAAGAATATACAGTTTGCATACGCTTTTACTGTATCTTCTTTGTTCATATGTAAAAATACTCTCAGTGAATATGCAAACCATTGTTATATTTCGAAAGTTTTTGAAACCAATATATTCATGGATATAATTATGATATATTTATCGTAAAAATATTACACTATACTGTATATTCAACAGCGAATGGTGGTTGAGTTAGAAATTAGTTTTGTACTGAAATAAGTATATATTGTAGAGGATGAATATATAAAGATCAATATTTCAAACGCAATTGAAAAATCTTAGGAATGAATCTCTTTATACTATCAGAAAAATTAGAAACTATCCGAGAAATTGTTTGTAGAAAGAAATACGTCTAAATATATAAAATATATTTCAAATGAGATTCTTTAATCTAATTTTTTGTCTCTTATTACCATATCAACCATATACAGTATTAATTACATATATTAGATAAAAGATATTTCAATGGAGATATATTCATTTAAGTATTTGAATCATAGATTCCAAAAAAGTAACAAAGCAATAGATAATGTTGACTAATAAAAGACTAATAAAGACTAATAAAATAGTAACAACTGAAAGTGAATGAAATCTTTCCCTGTAGAAATATCCAACGTGAGTAATTTAAAGTGTCAACTATTTGTTACAGATGCAAACATAAACCTTGAACGATACAGACGAATTTTTTCTTTCAATTTAGCAGATTATCTATGCCCAATTGTACCAACGACAGAGAAACATTCTTCCATCATAATCCGAAAGAATTTGAACCTTTGACCAATTGTCCAAGTACTTATAAACGGTAGTGCAGACAGAAACGAAACGAGACTGACAACAAGAAATCAGTTCCGTGACAGGTATTAGTTTTTAAAGGGACGCTGATTCCTCTTGGAACACGTAATTCCATTATCAACTCGAAGCCTCGCGTTTCGCCTTCGCGACGTTTACGAAACGGCGTAAATACCGACTGATTCCGAGACAAGCTCTTTATCGAACCGAGACCGAGCGAACGCGTCTCGGTGGAAGGAACTCGTCGGAATTACTCGCGCGGAATTCCGCGCCAGACGCGGACGCGCCCCGTCACAATGACGCGTTCACCACGAAAAAGTCATCGTTATTTGTCACGGAACGTTGAGCGATTGCCCGTATACTGAAGGTGCCTGCCACCGAGATATCTGCATGCTACCCAACGTAAATAGGATGGAATGACAAAGTATGCCTCTTGCCAGACATATTTACGCCTGCTGAATATAATGTAAATACGTGGCTGGCTCCTCTCATCATCACCGAGTTACACTGGCTAAATTATTTCCTTGGCTTGATAGAAATTAACTCTCCGCGTGTATAAGCGTATGAACTACTCTGCACCTAATCCAAAACGGTCAATATGACGGATTTGTTTTTTTTTTACAATTAACAAAAACGTTGAAGTTTACTTACGTATTTTTCTTGTCGAAAGGAATGTTTAATTTTTGTAAAGCGTTTACTTGTTTAATTATTTATTAATTGCTAAGAATGTTAACCCTTTCATATAACAAGAAAGAAAGAGGAAGAAAAAGTAACAGTATCTATCGAAAGATCGATCGATCGTTCAGTCGTTGACTCTCTACTTACAAGAGACGAAGATTATCAATATTCTTGCAGATATTTAGTTTAATTAAAAAATCTGTTTAAATAAATGTTCAAATACTTTCGTGAGAAACTGTATATATGTACTCTAATAATCGGATCACTGAATTTGAGATTGGAAGTAATAATATTTCATTATATTATAGTGAAAATTTTATCGCCAATGAGATGTCTTATTTTAATCATTTTAAAATATTTATAGAAACGGAAACGTCGCCACCTGCTTTAAAGCGAACGTGTTAAAAATTCCTGTAGAAAACATCGTAAGTGCCAAACATCAAATTTCTCTGGAAGAAGAAAAATAGTTTACTATTTATTTAAATTTGTAAATACTAGATCTAACCTAATTAAGTTAAACCTAACCTTAACATAAATAAAAAAAGATGCCAATCTTATTTGTTTATGAATTATTCATATAGAAAAGCTAAATTTTCTTAATATATTTTTATTTTCAAATAGAATATACGTATAAAAATATAGTAATTATTAAAATGATACGGTATTTTTGTCAAAATTCATATTAATTCCTGTTTAGACAGAGATACGATTTTATAGATCTACTTATTTTAATTAGCATTTAAATTGCAATGATTTATATAAATAAATAGAATATTTTGGCACATATAAAAGATTGATTAGGTCGAAAGGTCGAAGTTATACCATTGAATTATTTACACAAATTCTCAAAGTAGCAGTTCGTTATTCTGTTTATAGTTTATTCATTGCTCTGGTTTCGTTTTTCGTTTCGACGTGATGAATATAGTGTGACCTTTTCTTAGCATTTATTGTTTGTGCCTTTTCTTCGATCCTTTCATATAGTTCGTTCCTGTTCTCATATATAGAAAGCGATCAATATTCAATTTAGCACTGATTTAAGGTTAAATTAAAACTTTTCAAATTTTACTTTTACTGATTATTGATAATTGAGTGGATTATAATTACGAGAACTTGATAAGCTTTTCATTCGAGAAAACTGTGACACTTGAGTAAATTGAAATAATTGGATAGTAATATATTGATGCACATGAAATGTGGTTCTTCGAAGTTTTAAGTTTCGTCAGTTATCAGTTATTAATCGTATAAGAAGAAATTTGCTATGACTCGTGCATGTTCGTGGAATTAGTTGTGTATATTAAGATGATTTGTAATAAAAATATTAAGTTACTATTAATTGCAAATAAGTTTGTACTTTGGAAACGTTAAAAATATGTATATTCAGCTTCTAGATCTCTGGATAATTTTTTAATGCGTAAACCAAGTAAAATAAACTGCAATTGTAACACGTCTGTTCCAAAAATTTTTCAACTTTGGAATTGATAATTCTTATAAATTTGAAGTTTGTACTAAATCATGTAAAAATAATTGCTTCTATTAAATATATTTTGAAGATACTTAATTACGTACCGATAATCCATTATATTTAAAAAACGATTTTTCATATACATCCTCCTAATATTAATAACAGATAGAATTTCGCATAATTTATGTGATGCGAGTGCATTCATGATTTAAGGATAGATTAGAATTTTTATTCACTTTCTTTTATATCTTTCTAATGCATTATATACCTTTCAATCATACCAATCCTATAGTGATTGAAAAAATTATTATATTAAACTAGAAATAAAATTACTCGTTGCTCAATCCTTTTCGTTCAATATTGTACAACTAATCAAAATTGAAATAACTTGACCCGAATTAATTTAAAACATTTGTTCCGAACTGTTCTAATAATACTGACATCCTGACTAATAATTTCGCGTGTTCTCGCGCTTGAACTTTGATGACACGTACATCGAGTTTCGTATTCAGTGTCGAACTGTATTAAACTTACTGAATTAATGTTGAATTAGTTGTTGACGTTAAATCATCCGAAAACTATCTAAGGCTTGAACTTCGATGCTTTAGATATATGTATGTACAATGAATATGTACCGAGAAATATCTAGTTGCTCTGTAGTTGCTGTACTATGTTCTGTTTTTACTTTGAGCGTTTCTCCGGGAGATGTACATAAATATTTTCGAGAATTTCAGAGTCGGATTCTTGCTTGGATGGTGAAAGATACGTCGATGCATATTTTAGCTTGCTTGGCAACGATTAATCTTCTTTCGTAATTGGTTTAATTTTCGGCTCAATGTATATACTTTTATTTAATAGTATACTCGTTTATATATACCTACGTAATTGGCGTACATACGATAATTCTTCTTGTACAATTGAACTACCAATGTGTGAACTAATTAGAATTATTGCGTGTAGATTCAGAATTAGTAATTAAAACAGTTGTTATATATTCTTATATTCGCGATCATGGCTCGATAATCTATATTTCTATCTATATTTTACACGAAAGCAAACTTTTATATTAGATTTTTTTTTATTGAATATTTTGCTTTTAAAAATTATTCTAACATGCAAGAACTGAATTGAGAAATGTATTTCCAAATATTATATCATTATATTTTTTATCGATATATGTTTATTTTATAAATATAAATTGGAAAAGAGTAAGTAAAACTTTATTGAACATTTCAGCATTTTGGTAAAACATATTATTAAATTGTTATTATTGCGTACTTATTTTATTTTATAATTGCACAATTTTCTTTAATAGTGTATTTCTCTCTTTATGCAGTACATTTGCTTATTTTTATTACGAAATTAAATAGAAAGGCAGATTGTATTCGGATAGAATTCGCGTGACTCATATTGCAGTTTCTTAGACTTTTATCTACTTAGAAAATAGTCAACTTGGAAGTCTACGTTAACAGATATTTTCTTATCAGATGATTATTAAGAAAGAAAAAACTAATTTTTATCCGCGAAATAGTCAAATAAAGTATGATCGTTCAATGTATACCATTAATTTGCTCGAAATGATATTAATATCGCAATGAGACGAGACTGTAAAAATATTTTTTAAAATTTCATTTTTACCGCAGAAACCTTCGTTAGAATAATAAACTTCCATTATCGAAATCTTCGTTATCCGAATATTCTATAATAAAAATCGATATGTCATTTATATAAAACAGTAGATATATCGTGAAATTAATAGCTCGTAAGATACGAAGAAACTCTTCTACGATCGTATCTTCTCCTAAGACAATTTACAATTACAACACCCTTAGCGAACAAGAAACTAACGAACAGGGATGCAATTATCCGATGATATAAAATTTCTTCGAAAACAGAAGGAGAACGAGCATTTGCTTATCAAGCATCTGCACTTTCGAGGCTATCATACTTTACAGGTTAAAAAACTAGCTAGATGGGGATATGGTTAGTGCTGTCGTAGCTCGTAAAGATCATTCTCCTGTTGCTCGCGTCGTTTAGGCTTATCGTTAGCTGGCACGCGCCACCCATGCGATTACAAGTTGCCGCGAAAAATCAGTATGTAATCGATAGTACGTGCAATTTTCGCCAGTTACAAACTGGGTCACGTTCGATCAACCAACACGTGTGTTTTAATCTTCTTTTTAATCTTTTTAACTAAACACGTTATTGCAATTTGTCACGTGACGAAAATATCGAAAGATTATATATGTATAGGATGTCTCATCTAACACTGCCACCTTGATTTATATCATTGTTATGTTACAGTGACAGATGAACGATTTCGAAGTATATATATATATATATATATATATATATATATATATATAGAGAGAGAGAGAGACTTGTTACATATACATATACTTGTTTTGTAAATGAACGATTGTCTTTTCAATAATATCATCACTAGGATGACGAAGATCGCGAAATTTTAAAAAGTCTGTTATTCATACAGTGTTTTTCATTAAAAAAATATCTGAACAGAGTAACTATGAAACTAAATTCATACCTCAGAGTGACAAATCATAGATACAAAGGAGCAAGGCCTGCCTACTATACAAATTGTACATTTAGAAAACGTTTCTTTCTCGTGAGAAATCTGTAAGTTTTCTTACTATGTAAAATTCAATATGAAAGGAGCGCGTCTGACGCCAATTTTTACGATATGAGCAATGTTCATATAAAATGGCACTTTTGAACATCGTCGGTGCACAAAGGGACAAAGTTCGAGTTCAAATTCCACAGGACTCCTTTCTCTTTTAAATTTTGAAAGCACAGTGCACACGTAGTAAAGAAACGAGCGTGACTCGACAGTGTAAGACAAGATGATATAACGATTGATTCGCTCGCGATAAAAATCGTTTGTGTGTAGCGCAGCTGTTTCAGCAACGAAATGGCGGACAAAAGTCCTCGAGTGACACAGTGTTAACGATCCCTGTGGAGACAACACCGCGATGAATTCAACGCTGTTCAACGCTCCAATATTATGGATAATAGGCGCGCGCGTATTTCGCGTTAACGACGTTAGACGACACTTGTCGTACGAAAATATTCCTGGCGACCGTGGTCGCTCGAACTCGTTAATTCGCCAACGAAACGTCGTCTGAATAATAAAACGGCTGCCTTTCGGGAACGGTGGGATCGATAATCGTGACGGGTCGCGATGAAAATTAATTGAAAGCGGCGAACGGGATTTAAATAATTTCCTACGTCGCGCGCGTGCCTGTCTCCCGCGGCCCGTTCGTTTTGTTGCCGTTGTGCTTCCGTTCGAGAATTTATCGAGATTTACTTTTATTCTTTCGATTATACGGGTTTTTAACTCGTTTTCAACTCGCCTCTATGTCCGTCAAAGAACGGTTGTTTCAGTACCGTTAGGAAACGATACGACTGACTAGATCGTAAATTTGTATAAATTCACACCTTTGAAAATAGAATTTTGGACAAAGTGAAACATCGTGGAAAGTATTTTTTATAAATGCATAAAAATTCGCAGTCTGATGGTGACTACTAATCAGCTTCATGATTCAATCTTCGTTATTTGAATGGGAGTCTAATAGGAGAATATGAAATTTACAAGAAAACGTAAAACACAATTCGTAGCACCACATTGCATGTGTTAGAGGAAAAGCAAAGTGATAAGAAGAATTGGCGTTAAGAACTTTAAACATCTCGTGAATAGAAGTACCATAAATAACAGGATATGAAAGATTAAAACTAAAAGGAAAAGATTAAAAATGTTCTAAACGACAGGGGGCAGATGTTCGCGGGTTCTCCATGATTACGGGGCAGATTATGCAATTTTGAAGGGTAGCAGCGGGCTCGACGCATGGATATAAATAGGCAGGCGAAGGAGGGGAATTCATTTATCACTTTTGCGAGTCGTCGATGGAAAGAAGAGGCATTAGGCGGCGAGAGAACGCGAGAGAGGACGAAGAAACGGGAAACGGTAGAAGCGTCGGAGGGACGGAGCAACGGAGAGAAATAGAGTGAAGACTCCTCATTTTGTAACGTGGCTGAGTGGCAGACGGAAGGAAGGAGCGGAAAAAAAGGACAGGGAAGAAAAGGAGATGGAAAGGAGGAAAGACAGACAGAGAAATATACACAGTCGGAGAGCAGAGACTTTTCACTTTTGATTTATCGCGCCAACTTTTATTTCTCTCGGGAGATATTAAAACCCGTTGTCCCGGCAATTTAACTTTGCCCCACCTGATTGATGATTCGACCAGCCAACGCGCCCACGTTCTTTCGATGCATCGAATTCCTCATTAGACGCCATTAATAAGCCGCTTCCGTTCAAGTGACTGAAAATAAGTGCCTGCTGCTAGATTCTTCGACTTTTCTTAGTTAATTGCCTATTCGGATTTAGTTCAGTAACCATCGATAATGTATTATTACTTTACTCATTGTATTATATCGTAGCTTATCTTATTTTTCTATTTCATTTACTATTATTTCAAGGACATAGAGCTTATATATATTTCTTTCATATTGTGCACGTTCTTTGCGACTTTCCGCTTCTGAAAATTTTCTGTAAAATGCACAAGAATCCGCAGTCTAGTTATCACGATACCGAGCGCGAATTTTCCTAAGAAATCCAGCTTTTGTTCTGATAATCCGCGAGGGGAACAAGAATCGATATCGAGAAACGCTTTCGAACACTTTCGGGAAATTGCTGCTTAGTCGAATTTAACGCGAAAGCTAGCCGGGAGAAAGGAGTTTTGGAAAAGGAGGGAGAGATCGCGGGGGACGATTGGGCGGTAATGAAGTTTACACGCCACACGCGGACTATCCGGAAGTTCCGGGCGAGGCAAGTGAACTCGTTAAAATCTTAAGGCGCCTTAATTAGTCTAATAGCATCATCCTTTTTCGGTCCATCAGCAACCTTCGTCTCCGGCCGTCGCTCCATCCAATTTCTTCCTCGCGTTGCCTCGCGACGGACTTGGAACCTGTTCAAATATTGCCCGGTGTACTAATTTCAATTAGCGCGTTTTGCCTGTAACGGACCCGCCCTCTCGACTACCCTTGTTCTTTTCGCGGGGAAAAAGAAGGGATGCTGGCCAGGATGTTTTCCCGGACACGGCGAGCGGAGAGCAACGGCGCGTGTGATAGAGCTGGACGTTACTTTATGTTTGCTAAGTGAATATAAATTGCGAATTAAATCGCGCCATAATCAGCTGGAACGCGGAAAAATGTATATGACGTGCTTGTGAAAGACGATGAACGAAGGAAGGGTGTTCCGTTTAGGATGAGGGATACGAGTTCTCTTTTATTTGTTTGGTCTGCTTCTATGAATTGTGTCGCTTCATACCGGCATTACACTTCATAGAAATTGTTCATTTTTTACGAATTTGTAATCTTAGCGCAGATGTAGTGGCAGATGGGAGGAAGTATAAAAATTTATATCATCTACGGGATATACTGGATACATTTTTATCAACATTAAATATAATTTCACTTTGCAAAATTCGAGATTATCTCGCGCCAATTTGCCTTATAAACAAGTTCTTCTACTTGTCATGTCCACGATTCTTCTATGAAGTATTTTATTTTTTTTTTTTCGAGTTTTCTGTGTATAGTTTTTTTGGATGTTAGCCAATCCAAAATAACATTCATCGCGCTCATTCATAGTTATTATTGATTTATACAATTATTCTACAATTCAACATTTACATTCCTTTCTTTGGAAACATTTCCCCTTTGTATTCGTAGAGTCTGAAATTAAAAAATTTAAGAATTGCGGAACATAAACATCCACACAAACCTGAGAAGAGTAATAGAGTTAAAAGCAAGTAATTCGTCTCGTCTCGCGTGTTCACCAACTGAAACGAACGGCTCACTTAAAACTAGCGATCGTAATCTTATCTCGACTCGCGAAATGACCCGTTCCAATTGATAAAAACATAATCGGTCAGAGAGACTCGCCAACATTTCAATAAGTATAATAAATATCCGGTCCAGGACGGGAAAACTGTATCATCCTGGTAACTGGCGACCGGCCCCGCTAATAAAAAGCCATACATTTATCACCTTTATCCGCGCTTTATCATACGTACCGCCACACGAACTCATAAAACTGCATTATCCTTGTACGTGTGCTGAAACCTCGGTTTTTATCAGGCACGCCGATGAAATTCACCCCCTTTTCTCTGTCCTTTTCTCCACCCTTCTCGTTATCCGCCGTTGCTTACCTCGTATCGACAAACAAATTTCTTCACTCGTACGAATCAAATTACGCGAAAGTTTGGCGAAACGACAGTTCGAATTATATGGAAATATCAGAGAAAGTTTATCGGGGAAAGTTTAGTCGTTTCATCTCTTATTTTATTTTTTTATTTTGTAAGGTGTTTCAAGCGGTGAAATTGTCTCTGTTTGCCTGTGTTCTTGCGATTTTGTGGGAAGTGGGAAATGATTGATAGATTGATGGATGAAGAAACTAAACGAGATTTCATACTGTCGATATTTAGAAACTTAAATTTAGTTGATTCTTCAAACGTTGAGATGCTACAATGTTAGGATTGTTCTCGATAGTCTTGATTGATTCTCTCTCTTGTTAACCTTCAAATAGCAATAGTTTTATAAATTTCTACAATTTAGTAATTTATATTATTAACTCTTGGGTATTAATTCTTGTTTGTTGTTATTTGTTTTATTCTCTTTAAATTGGGCGTTTAATTTTTATTTGTTTTTATTCTCTCTGATAGAGATTAGCAATAAATAGACTGTGGATCTTTATGCATTTATGAGAAATTTAAAAATTCAGTAACGTATAGAATGTATGTATATAATCTGAAGCAATATATAAAATATCCAAATCTCTACTTTAAATTGAAATTTTTTCATTTTCGTTTGCAAAAATAATAATTTACATAGAAATCCATATTCTAGCAGCAAAATTTAAATTAAAAATGCCAGAGTTGACTAACAAGAGGCCTAAATTGTTACTTAGATTTCAGTTGTGGATTAAATGTATTATATTTAATATCTCGCGCGTCTCTCAAAAAAAAAAGACAGGGGTGGATGATGTGATATCGACAGTCTTGTGACATATTACAAAGATTACAAAGGGTACAAATTCTTATGATATAACGTCTTAGACAATATGAAAAGATAAAAGAGCTATGAAAATGGCAAAAATACATGCTTTGGAGATAAATTTTTCACACTCGTGTTATTTCCAACTCTTATAAATTTTCGCAATCAATGAGTATAATTGAAGATCTGTTTAAAAAATGAGTCATTCAGATGTTAGAAAATTAGATGGTATATATTCATGTTTCACGATTAAAAATATGCTGAATTATTCCTTGTCCCAAATGGTCGAAGCGTTAACATTTAGATCTCGAAAATAGCTGTATGGTTTTCTCGACCATGGCATGAACCTAACAAGGGAAGTAATACATTTTTTGAACCGAGATCTCATTCGTTATTTTTTTTTTTTTTTTTAGCAAATGTGCGACATCAGTCAAAGTGTATTCGACGAGAAATGATTAAACGCGTAGCTTGTTGTCAAGCCTTGTATGTATGTAACAATTTTTATGCCTTTTGATAGTAGAGTGAACGAAGCGATCGAATATCGACAGAATAGCCTATTTCCATCGTTCCCAAAGGAACTGTATAATAAAACGTTCATTGAAAACTTTTACCTAGTTTCCTATCTAAAACTATAATACACGGACTTCCCACGTCAAAGAAATTTTCCGTAATTGAATCTATTCATTATTTACGTAATATTCCTTTCGCGTTTCACTCTCAATTTTCTGATTATTTTCTGACAGTATTATTAATTTCGTTTCCCTGAAATTTATTATGGAATCGTATCTCATAACGGAATTGTAATATATATAGGTATAGCGTGATGTAATATGCAGCACGATATGCTAATATTCGCGTAAGAAATTTTTTACTTCATTAGAAGGTTATTTAAACCTGTTCCATATGAATTATGATATCTCAGCACGTTTGTGAATATGATATAAAATTTATACGTGAGTGTGATTGAACATTTGACATACAAATCTGTAATATATTCGATCATAATACGATTGTGTTACATCATCTTTATGAATTTGGGATTGTAATAGAAATATGTATCCATAATTTTATATTTTATCAAAGATATAACATTTAATTATAATTTTTTGTTATATTGTTTCCTATTATGAAATGCTGTTTTAAATGTAGTGACGATCAAAAGTAAGTTTAAGAGGTCAATACTACATTTTTTAAAAAAACTGAATTACATTTGACAAGATTTAATATAAAATATAGTATAAAATAGAACAAAGTATATCATGATAGATTGTTGTCACTAATATTAAAATGCTTAGAGTAATACTTAAAGTGTTCCTCTTTTTGTCGCCTGCCACTGTACATCTTATTATTATCGTGTACAATATAATTGATTAAGTTTGTAGCAGAAAAGGTGTTTACAGATTCTACATTTAATAAGCGGAAAAGAGAATCAAATTACGAGTGAATTTCGATGTCGAAATGAAAATCGAGCACGGCGGCGCGTAATTGCATTAACGATTACGAAAGTTCGTCATCCATCAACTGATTCTCTTACTCTTTCCCTTAATTTCATTTTCATGATTCTGTCTATTACCGGCGAAAGTTTATAACTCCGTTTCCAAACGTTCAATCGAATCCAACGTAGAGGCAAACTTTGTACAAATGACTTTAATACTTGTGACGAGTGGTCTACATTTACTATCAAAGCACCGATGTTAAAAAACATGAGTCGATGGAATTATTACATTCTTGCGAAAGAATGAAATTAAAAGGAAATTTATGATAAGCCCTTTATTATACAAATCTCGCGGAATATTCGTCTTTCCTTTCTTCTGTAAAATGGCTGAGCTGAGATTATCTCCGCGCAGAGCCATTTTGAGTGACCGTTTTCGTGTGGCGTGGATTACGAGCACATGGTTTGAGCAAGCAGAAAAAGATCAATGAATTCAAGTTTCTACGTAAAGCTATCTCTGTTAAGGAAGAAAATTGCAAATTCCAACTGAGGAAACTTTTCCAATTTCATCTATCTTTCATTTTATAACATTTCGATACAAAAGAAATCGAAACATAAACATATCATCCAGCAACTACCTACAAAAAGAAATTCGCAAACCTATAAACGTTCTTTCTTCCCTGTAACATTCCAAGCTAATTACCTCTTTGTCCCTCTGTTCACGCGTGTCCGTTTTCTGTAACGAAGCATCATCATTCATCCGATAATAGATATCCTCGAATCAGTTTCCACCAACTCGACCTTTCAATCAATACACCGAACTGCGAAACTTTCCGCGCGGATCTATCGGAAATTTTCCCCTCAATCAATCATCAGCGGCAATCCCACAAAATCATCGGCGAGCCTTCGTTCCGTCGAAGGCACCGTGCAAACTACTACCGGCCCGGCTGATTTCCCTCTTCGTCCCAATTCGGGGAACATAATTCCCGGGTCCGATGATGCCGCAATACCGGCCGGCCGCGATCGTTAACCCGAGCGTGCACGAGGGCGAACGAGATGGCCAGGAAATAATTTGGCCGGGCGTCGTCATCATCGAATCAGCGTGATAGGACAACCGGGAAATTGCCGGCTTCGTTACTCGCGGGATACGTGATCGAATATCTCAGAACAATGGCGGATTGTCGTTGCCTTATGTAGATACCTTCTCCTCGCGTCTGTAATTACTCGTAATTGAATCCCCTGTTGACGTATATCGGGAGACGAGGGAGCAAAACGATCGTTCGTTTGATCCAATTAACCCAAAACGGCGGCGAACACCGCGATGAAAAGCCTACGACACGCCGGTGATACGATGTCATTTGCACATCGATCTTTTGGTTATTGTTATCGTTACAGTTATTGATTTCCAGTCTGAGTAAGATTTCGCGATGCCTACGTTCTCTTCCATCTCTGAAATTAAGAAGCATCACTAGTTCGAACAAAATTATCGTTGCGCTTGATTTTTCGAACGAGTTTTATATCAAACGTTGTTGAGTTTGAAAAAAATTTGGTTCAAGATTAAAATACGAAAGTTCGAAGATCGTATTGGGGTTGAATTCATAGTGTTTATTTTCCACTCTTTCTTTATAAAATTTTCATCCACTGTATTATTCAAATGATTTATCGTGATTCATGTTTGCAGCAGTGGCTGCATAAAAGTAATTCTGGATTCTTTGAATAGTAATCTTCAAGTAATTTTTGAGCGATCGTAGATTAGGTCAGAATAATTTTTCCTTTCCTATTCATGTCGCTACTTATGGTAGAAATCCTGTACTAGATTATGAATTTTACTTATTTTACTTATTCTCTTTCATTCCTCTTCTACAAACTCTGTTAAACAAAAAGATCTTCGTACGGCGTAGGAGGATATTGCCACTTCTTTTGCTGTTGTATCATGGTTCTTATCGACACTATTATTTCTTAGCTTTTTTAAATCTAACTAGCTCTGTATATCTTTCTTACGACCTCGTTTTAAATATTACTTCTCGATTTTATTAAAATTAACGTGAAATAAAAGTGACTGTTGTCTCACAGTCGTCAGGATTGTGCCAGGCTCTAACTAACATAGTCTGCCTTACGTCATCTCTATCACGGCTACTCGAACATCTCTTGATCGCGATGCAACGTCCCTCTTTGATAATTACCAACCCGCGTTCCTATTCACACGTCTGGTGACGTATCGATCTATTAACTTGTCAGCCGGCGTCTACTGAAAGGTGACAGGGAACTGCTGTTCCCTGCGCTAGCTGATTATTAGCAGTCGTTACGAAGATAGTGTGAACGCCGACGTCGAGGACGGGTAACAGGATTTGTGGCGCGAATTAGATCGCCACGAAATTTGCGTTGTGGCTTCGCTAATGGAGATTAGAACGGGAACATCTGCCGAAATGAAATTGCTACGATTGGCGAATATCGATGATTCTTAACGGACGTCGACGAAAGAAGATATCGGAACGGAGGGGATTAAAATAAAATGAAGTACTTTAATTTTTTAAGTTTTATTGCATCAGTCTATATAATGACTTGCTTAGTAATAGACGAGAAAGAGTTGAAAAGTGGAAAATTTGAAAAGAGAGATAAAGAAAGGTGAAAAATGAGATTTCCCTTCCAAAGAAGGAAAACTAAAAAGTCATCGTTATCGTGGTAAAGTTTGAAATCTGAAAATGTATGTACAAGTTACGAGATAGCGAACATTTAATAAAAGATCGGTATATAGATCAGTGTAAATAATCTTGATTACTTCACTGAATATTTAAGTTTATTCTGTTTCAATGCTTGTGTCATCTTCTTTACGAAAGCTACACTCGTAATTTCCATGGATACTTTCAGATTTATTTCAAACTACTATAATCGTGATACAGTGTTAATGAAAAATATTAGGATATTTCATAGAAATACTTGCCACGGGTATTTGAATATTTTTGTGACTATCTACATGTAATATATATATATATGTTGTATATAATGTGTATAATACGAATATATAGAAATTCCAATAAAATGTCTACGTTGTTTTTCTGTTACAGAACAACCTGCTTCACAACTTGTACGCAAACGCTTCATAAATCCTGAAATTATTATTGAAACTCCAAATGAAAATTGGACTCTAAACGACGTGAGTAACACGTTTCATTTCTTTATATAATTCTGTATAATTCATCGACTCTTTATCATCCACTGTCCACGCTATAATAATATACATATAGTAACGCGAACGCAAATTCCTTCCACGTCAAATTCGACCAATTCACTTCCGCGTGCCCGACAAAGTCGCAAGCAACGTTCAAAGATGAACTGCTTTTGGAACCAGTAGTCTCCTACCATCCTAAAACCGACACGCGTCAGCACGGACAAACGACACGTCCTCTTGGGTATTTAGTGGATTCCTTGTGACGGTGTCAGAAATCGCGGCGAAAATGACCGGAACACGCGATGCGGTGGAAGGCGATGACGTGTCAAAGCCGGATGTGAAACGAGGAAGGGGCCATCGTCATGCGGGAGAGAGTCGGTGACGGGCGGTAAGATTGATTGGAGTCACGGGATGGAAAATTAACGGTCTAGAGCCTGGCTGGTCCAGGGTCGGGCGAAAGGTGTAGGAAGCCGTCATCGTCGTCGTCGTCGACGTCGTCGACGTCGTCGGGGGTTGCGCGACAGCCGCCGCATACTAATTCCCTGGCTCTGGCGGAGTGTGCGTCCTTCGTCCCCCTTCCCTCGCGACTATTTTAATCTCCCTTAACCATCTATCTATGCTCTCGGTCCGTCGGCCAATGTCATTCGACGCGGGCTTAATCGGCCGACGGCGATAAAAGTTTTCGCGTGGACAAAAATTGTTCGTCGCGCCGTGACGACGAGTGGGAATGCGAATTGCAATTAACATTTCCGTCCATGTTTCAGATTGACGTAATCAGTTCGCTTTGAAGAAACATTAACGCTGTAATATATATTGCAGTATATAATTCAAGTACGATATAATTCAATACGAATGTATATGGAATGCAAGGTGTTTATTGCGAGTAAAAATTAGCATGAGTATAATTAGCAAAAATTATTATGAATGTTATTATGTGCATTATTGCGAAATGTATTTTGTAAAAGTTAGTATTAGTATAAACGTCTGAACTGTGTGATAATATAGTTTCACCCACGTAATGGACAATTTAGTTCAAATAATTTATGCTTGTATTAAATAATAAGTTCTAGATGTGTTTCAAACTTTCGTCTGATATTCAAGCTGCATCATACGCGTTTAAATAATTTTGTTACATCTGAAATATATACTTGTATTAAACATCTTGTGATCCCTTATACACGTAGGTTTTAGATCTGTTTCAAACCTCCAATATTATTACAATCTTAAGCTGTATTATATATATGCATATATATATTTCATTCATCAAACTGATCTTATATTACAGTATCAATGAAATTTCAGGATATATTATATGAGGTATTCATAAAAGATTCCTGCAAATGCTCAAATACAGTGCTTTACCGTGAGTGAGCAATTGTAGCTAGAAATAGTCTGTCAATCACTGCGTCGGCTCGTTAATTCTTCAACTGAGTCTACGATCGATCGAACGGTTCTCCTACATAGTCCGACGGCTTTGCCGTGTCTCACATCTGACCCCGATAAGTCATCCACGGCCAACAATGCGATAGTTGATCTTCGTCAATGCTTTCGTTACACAGCATTTACAACACGGCCCGGTGAACCAGCCGTAGAACGCATTCTGTACGTTGTTTGCGTACGTTTGCCGAAATCCAATTAACAGCGTGAAAGGTTCGCGCGTCGTGCGAGGAATCGCTTCAACTTCGCCGCCATTTCCCTGCTACAATCGCGCTATCGACAATCGATAGTAATGAGGTTCAAGTGGAACGTCTGCTATTTTTCTTTTTCCGGGCGTCTCCGCGCGCGCCACGCCGCGTGATTTTTTATTCCGTTTTCGTTTCATTTCGTTTAACAATCAACGACGAACGTGTTCGAAGGACACGTAGAAACGTCCATGCTGTTTCCCTGTTTGCCTGTGACGATGGTCACAAAACTAACTTCGAACAATCGATTCTACAACCTGGCGTCATGTATCGGTCTCGTCGTTTTGGGAAAATATTTATCCGCGTTTGGTACCGTTTTCAGACCACGAAACACTTGTTTATAATTCAAGTGTTACGCACGTGCGGACTAGAATATCTCACGAAGTTAAATGTTCAATAAAAGAAGGATATAATTTCAAAATTTGCCTCCATGCACGTAGAAAAACAGAAGCATGCTGTTAAATCAAATCGGACAAAGAGAATTTTTAAAATTAAGCTCGGTTATTATGCATTAGAAAAATAATTAAAAAAAATTGAAATATCCAATGAACGAAGAATCGAATATCGAAATTTGAACAAGAGAGGAAGAGTAATTTGTGATAAATAATTACATAAACATATAATTCTGTTTAATGTTATGAAATAAATTCAACAGTAAAAATACAATATTTAAATATGATTAAAAAATCATATTCCCTTTTAAAGTAACTTGAAAAACTAAAGTTTCAATCAATATGCTTTCGTGTACGTATGTAGACGAAGACATGCTGTTGAAATTGTCAAATTTAACCCAACGTGTGTGTATAAAATTACCCGTTGTTCGATAATACCTGTCTTGATGTTAAAAATTTCTTCTATTTGGTTCGTGATATTAAATTATAGTTAACGTATTCATATCTTGTATTTGCATACATATATCCTATGAATACATTATGTTTGAAATTATCTATCATTGGACGAATTTAAAATTAATTTTTGTCTGTATGATATTGACTTATAGTGAGTTATAGAAGAATTGAATTCAAATAATTAATATTCTTTAACACTTAGTGCTCCTATTACAATGTCCACAACATTCGTTTAACGTTATTTCATTTAATATTCCTTAACAATATATATTCTGCAGTATAGCGACTGAGCCTTCCATTGAAAAGTGGAAATTTTGAAAATCTTTTATTTTTAATTTTTAATTTTTACAGTAACTTTTAGTAATTAAATTTTATTTTATTTATCACAATAATAAATAACTGCCAAATTACGAATACTTTTGTTCACTGTATACGTGCGAGAATTAATCAATCTTTGCATTAGTTTCGATCTTTCCATTGCTCTTGTTGAATATTTTCTAAAAATTGTAAATCTTATCTCGCGTGATTGGTCTTTCAAACTTTCGACTATATTTGTTTAACTATATATATTTTATTTCAACCGCGAAACGATGGGAAACAGCTGGTATGAAAAACGTAACAGGCTAATTACTAACTCAGACGTCAAGATCTCAGATTCAAACGTCCGTAGCAGCAAGTTGTAATTTATGCTGAAATAATTACTTGTTCTGGTTACTTAGCACTATATGCGCACCTATATCCCTTTCGACGAATACGCCAAGCTGTAGAACTGTAATCGAAAGCTTCCCTTTGAGGAAATCTATTCTATCATGCCGACGCAAGATTTTTAACTAAAAAATGTGAGAACAGAAAATCCGTTGCTTCTTTAAAAACGAATATCTTTTTTTAAAAGTGCCTCTCACTGGATAAACGTGGCTCATATCCTACGAAGAAATTATCACGTAACGCTCTCTTCACGTTGAAATTTACATAGCAATTTCAGTGAAACCTCACAGATTTTTCTTTCTTATAATCTACGCAGTATTATGTCCGCTTTATTTAATAATTGTCCTCACGACATTCTACAGATTCAAGATGTCTCTTTCAATTTGTATTTTAAGTGTGTTTAATGAATCTATGATAAATGAATCTATGACAAATTTGTTTTACAATTCTTCCTTTCGTGTGAATAGCAAATTTTTAAGAATTTGTTAAATGTTCGTGTATTTAATGGAAAATAACAATGAACAATCGTTCTTATCTTGGTCAAAAAATTCAGAATCAAGAAAAAAAAAACAGTCATCAATCTGTGAAAATTAATTAAACAAGCCTGGAGCTTTCAAAAGGCACAAATCACCTTCTAATCTAAAAAAACAAAATAAGATACTGTTCTCTGACTGCCGATTTTATTCAACGATGTTCAACAAACGTTTCATTCATCAAACGCAAAATCTCGATGCTCTGTTTCATTAAAACAATTGACGCTGAAAATAGAACAGCCGCCAACCAATTACTTTCATTCTACCGTCGAGTTTTTCCAATACACTGGCCAAAATCGTCGCAGGCGAATAGTCAGAAAGCAGACGACACGCTCGATTGATGAAATTACAAAACAGAGTCGTTAAGGGCTATTACGGGGGCAAACGCGGAGATGCACGAGCAACGGCGTGCAATTATAAGAATTGCTGGTACAAAGAGCGATCGAGACGGGGGCAAAGGCGAATAAATTTCTTCGTTCCGCCACGCGAAAAGAAGAAAGGTCGCAAGTTAACGCACGAACGACGACGACGCGAGTCGAACGATCGTTTGAACTTGTTCGAAACAACGATTACGAAAGCTGCTACCTCTGTCGACTATCTAGACATATCGTTCTTGTTCAACGTCTTCTTGTGGAATCTTGCCATTGCGCGATGATCTCTTTTTTTCATTTTTTTTGTTCCTAACGCAATAATTAATTCAGTAGCGAAAAAGTAAGAAGTGCGTACATCGTTATACATGTTAACTTATTTACATTTACACAATAAAGACATGGAAACATTTTTTCGGCATATCTTAATGTTCGAACATTGTATTGCCAGGATAAAATGTTTGTTAATAGCAGATGAATGTTTATTTCAGTAACTAAGACGTTTGATGATACAATATTCGAATATGAAGATACATGAAAAATGGAGAGTCTTTGCACAGAGGACTCGGTAGTTTGTCAGTCATATCCCTTTATAAACAACTTCGAAATTTTCAATCAATGGATGATACTATCACAGTGATTATTATCATCAGCTGAAGATTTTGACAATAAGAAAGTATAACCTGGTTGAATTTACAAAAAGCACTACGATGGGACATTTCTGAACTTGACATGAAAAAAAAAAAAAAAAAATTAAACCTGCTAATTGTGATATTAGTAATTTCAAATAATTTCTACTATTATATATAATCATAACGTAATAATATGAAAAGATTTCACATGCGAGTCTTGTACGACGTAAAGAGTGCACGATATGATGTACGCAAATATTTTTTGCACAAGTAGTATACGTTGAGAAACACTCTGTGCAAGAAATTAAATAGCAGGACAAAAGTGTTCGTAAAGAGAAAGCTACCTTCTTTAATAAAATTAAGCCGCTTTTTATTTTCGCAACAATTTCCGTATAATTTATTTGAATGCCATAGTACACAGAGTCTCGTGAATGAATACGTCTAACGAGCGTGCAACGCGATTCGCAGAACAGAGAGAGAACCGTCGAACACCGTCGAAGAATGAAACAACCGAGGGATCGATCCGAGAAAACGTATTTGTGCGTCGAAGAAACGCGAGATCTTTGACGGCGTTGTTGAGTAACGAAGCTGCGCAGCTGCGTAGGAATGTTATTTCGGCGTCGAGCAAGTTTGCGCAACGAATTTGGATTCATAATTTCGCGGCGCTATAGGAAACTCGACATGTCGAGGAAACAGCGGTTGGTTGTTTAACTTAGGATACGCCACGGGGGGTTGAAATCATGGCTTGCGCACCCCTTTCGTTTCAACTCCCACTGCGGCCACGTTAAAGAGGAAGCGTTGCTCGTTTTGACGTTTCGTTTTATCATCCACGTTTCGGGAAATCGTTCTCACTCCTCGAGAATCTCGATTCCGTTGCACGATTCGGCAACATTACACTGTCCAGCAAATTTCAGTTCTTTTCCTTTTTACGGTTCAACATTCGGTAGACAACGTTTATACAGTTTCATGTAGATAGAATTTTTCTTTCATCGTTAGTTTCTAAGAATGTCATCGATCGGATTTTCGAATTTTAATTCGATCTTTTGTGTAATTGTGAATATTGCAGAAATGTTTTTTTTTATATAAAAGATTCTGAAGATTCTATCAAACGTAGTTAGATATATATTTTCAATGCTGCTCAAAATACACCAAAGCGATAGAATGGGCATCGAAAACAATTACAGTAGATTTTGTTTCCGATCGAGAAATTAAACAGTGATTTAAACAGTAAGAGAGTTAATTAAATAGTAGATTAAATTCTCCACTGTAACAGGAGCAAAACGATGTTGTGCTACAAGCACGTTTGATGATACGGAATTTGAAATGCGAGTAAGTTGAAGAAAATAGTTACGAAGTAAGAAGGCGAATTTTTGACTCGCCGAGCCAATTAATTTTATCGTGCTTGAGCAGGATGTTCTCGTTTCAACATTATCCTCTCCAAACCGTGACTTTATATTTTGCCAAACGCAGAAGATCGCAGACAACGAGTTTACGCTCGGTATCTTAATGAGAAACATAAGTTTCTCTTTGTTCTCGAGTTACTTGGAGCAACGCTTACTTAATAAATAAATCTCAAGGCGGCGAAACAAATTTCTACCTCGTTGCTTTTCGTACTCGTAAAAATGTAGACGATAATCGCTGTAATCGTTTAACGATCTTTGAAACTCATTCCTTTCCATTCAGTTTCTATTGTCTCGACGTCTCTGAATCTATTAAATGGATTAATTGATAAGGACTTTCGTATCGCCAGTTACACGTCAATTTCCTCTCTTTTGCGTATAACAAGGGACGATCGATTGAATTCAGGGAACGAAGAATAATCGTGGATCCCCGGATCCAAAAGGGATTTTAAAGACAATGAAACGGGAAAGACGGGATGAGGGGAGGAAATTAATTACATTCTAGAAAGTTGCGTAATTGCATCGATCGCCCCACCCTTTTCCGCCCCTCTGGAGAAACTTGTTTCGCTTAATCTTTACGCGTCGGCTTTTTAACACTTTTCTTGTTCTACTCTTTGCTTTAATACCCCGCGATATCAAAATGTATCGACCATTCATCCGACAATTAATCTTCGACAAGGCGGATGGTACGGTTCCTTTTTCGTAGAGTTGCAGTTGATCAATTTTTACATCGGATCTTCCATTTATTGAATAGTTTGGTTTTGTTAGTTATTGTGACGCATTTTTACTTCGATTATTCTGATATTACTATGTTTTCATTAATTTTATTTATTTTCTAATTGCATACAAGAGTGATCAAATTTCTTTGTTAGATTAAATATTTTAGACTCTTGAGTTACTCTGTGATATAATAATTTATTTATTTACACCTATTTATGTGATATAAATAGAATATAATATTACGTATATAGATTCTAATATTCTGTAGTTATATATTCTATAATAATTCAAGAGAGACACATACTAATATTATTATTGTTTTATAGTTGCAAGCAATAAGAAAATTTTTATATTAGATTCTATCGAAGAATTTATTCCAGTATCTAATAATATTTTACAATATACAAATATATGTTTATTTTGTAATTCTACGATAATTCTCTTTATCTCACCAGTGCTGGTTCGAAGGTTTTCTTCTTATACTCCAAATAATTTTTTTCTTTTTGTTTCACATCCTCCTAGTCATTTCCCTACAAACGGACATAAACTTCCGCTGTTTCACTATCACAGAAAATCAGTAACACTAGAAGAAAGAAATCAAATTGTACGAAGTACGAAGAAATTTTGACGCTTTCATCTAAATGTTTGACGAAAGGTTTCTAAAAAAAAAAAAAAAGAATCGTTGTAGTCTCTGCCGATTACTTTGGCAGTTCTGCTAGCAATAAAAAACGGTAGTAATAAAAAAGAATGAAGAAGAAATAAAAGAGTAGAATCGAAGACGAAGAAGAGGCGAGAGAAAAAGAAAGCGAGAAGAAAAGAAGGGGAGATCGTTTCGGAACGCATTAATTTAAGAAACAGTTTCCAGTGTCCTATCGCGACCCACCCTAAGAAACCTCGAACCGAAAGTCTGCGGGAGTGACTGGCCGCTTGAGGAACGACTTTTCGAATCGACTTTTCTACCGGAGAGACGAGAAGTTTGGCAATTTCCTGGGGCTAATCTGCCGGTCGGTCAGCATTGAGATGCTGCCGGGTTACGAGACGGTGTCTGGTGGAAACCAGCGAGGCCAGGGGGCACTGGCTGAAACGTGGCTGGTCCCATGGACCACCAAACCATTCGGGGTGGTTCCATGAATTATACAAGCGACTCTTCGCCTTTCCTCCTTCTCTCTCCCTCCTTCCTTCCTTTTTTTTCTTTTTTTTTTTTTTTTAATCTTTCATGCATTTCTTTGCTATCGTTCCCTTTCGATCTCATCTTTTCACGCTGCTTCTGCTTCTCTCTTCCTCTCCCTTTCTCTCTCTATCTTTAATCTTGGTAATTGTCGATGTACCTTGCCTTTCTTTTCCACCAGTTAACACCGCCTTCTTCAGTTAAGAACAGGAAAGAGATAAGCGACCCTTTGCTTTCCCTCCTTCGTTCTTTCCCTCTTGATTCCTTTCTTGATCCATTTCCTTTTTTTTTTATCCTTCATTCTTTTCTTTCTTTCATCTTTCATTTTTATCTGACTCGCAGAACCCTATCATATAAGATGCTTGATAGTACGAGCTACTCTCGTATAAGAGATTCTCATAAAACTATACATGTCTTGAGCATGAGATAATAACTTATTCTAATTATTCGCCTGGCTGTCAATTTTTCTAACATTTAAAGGTATCGCTTTATATTTATATTGGATTACTTCAATTATTTACAGCATTATATATATTTAACGATTTAACTAACCGTTACTGTTCTCAATCCAAAAATCTCAAGAACGTCACTTGCATATCTTCCAGTTTCAAGTGCCTCATATTTCTTCACGCGATGCTTTCTTCCCTCCATCACTCTCTCTCTCTCTCTCTCTCTCTCTCCCTTTTTTTACGATCATTTTCTTTCGCTCTCGCATTTTTACGACGCTTACTTTCTTCCTTCTCTCTTTCTTTAACAGCCTTGTTCTTTCTTCGCGCCAACCTAGCACCGTCTCCACCGCTAGTTAAGGGATGGGAAAGATTCGAGTAGGGATTGAGCGGGGTCGGAAAAGTCTCCTGGGACAAGGAGAAAGAGACGTGGATGCGTGCCAGAAGCGACTCGAGCTCATTCGTCGTCGTCGTCGTCGTCGTCGTTGTCGTCGACGAGCCCTTTCGTGATTGAGCGTTCGCACCAATAAACGTCGCGGTTGATCGGCCACTGTGTTTGAGCAGCTTTTAATTAGACCGGATAGCTTCGCCCTTCTCTGGCTTTAATGAGCTGCTCGATGCCTTGTCCAACAGTAGGAGAATGAGAGAGAGTGAGAAAGAGAGAGAGAAAGAGTTTCTACATGCTACGTGAGCAGATATAGTATAGTATATTTCTCGTTGTTTCTTTTCTCATTCTCCGAACGTACACGTATATTTCGCGTGCTGTTTTGTTTTCTTATAAACGAGACGCTCTTTTATTTTCGTAGCCGCGGGGGAGGAGCCCCGTTAGCTTAGGATTACTTAGATCCCCGGTAAGAGTAGAAATTACGACGCTGACTTATTTGCCTTTGAGAAAAATTAGTCAGAGTACGTATTTGGCTGTGTAATTAGTTATGATTATTTGTTGAAGTTTTTTAAACACTGAGACAGCTGATGTCCCGATATGAATTGCGCAAGAAATTTAATGACGACTAGTGTTGGATCGTGTAATTACAAAAGTGCTTTGTAATTCAAAGGTTTGAGACAAGTAACATTTCATTGTTAATAGTACAGAGATTTTAAGGCAGAATCAAAGTTACGTGCGTTTTATATTAGTATTAGAGTGTATAGTACGTAGTGGTTACTCGTAAAGAAATATTTTTCATATACAGTTAATATTACTTGATCCATTTACAAAAGATCACAAAATAAAATTGAATGGATCATGTGCCAAATAATTTATCAATCTCATGTGTTTATACGAATTGAAGGATAAATATATATACGCGTATTTGTCACTAAGTATTTACTAAGTAAATTAGATGAACTGTCTTCGAACAAAAGGTTTTTGAATATTATTATTCGAAGAATTATTCAAAGAGAACCAGTTATCGCACAAAGAAAATAAAGAAATCGCTTAACCTGAATTTTGATTCGAGGAAATTGAAATGTGCAGATAAGAAACGATAAGAAAGTTCCCGGAGTGTGAGGAAAAGCGAGTTTTAATTAGAGCAGGCATAGTAACAGTGAGTTTTAATGAACGAGAATGAAGACTTCATAGAATGCTTTGATATTTTACGTAGAGATCAATTCCGTTTTCTTCTCACTTTCTTATAAAAATCATTATCTACCGATAATAATATTGTTACTACACTTGTGTAAACTAAATTTTATTTTTTTTTCTTTTTCGCAGAACATCATTTTATGTAAAAAATTATAAGGAGTACAAAAGTATTTCATAGTACAAAGAACAAAAATTTCAAAGATAATATTGATATAATATCAAAATAAATATCTTTTAATAGTATTTTACCCTTTTCACTCTCTATATAAAATTATCAAAGTATTCTCCATAGATCCATAAAAATTCACAATCTAATCATTGTTCGTGTTCCACACACAGGTGAATCCTGATTCTTTCAAGCATATTAATTTCATACAAAAGCAACATGTATCGACAAATATCTCTGTCGATAATACCACGCAATACGCTTGCGAGATAGATAGAACGGAAATTTTTAATGTTCGATTGGCTCGTGGCGATTTTTATTAAAAATGAAAGCCGTCAAGTTTCTTTGACATTTCGGGGCGAGCAAACAAAACCCGGATTTCAAATTTCGGCGAGTCTATTGAATCGAGAGCTCCATTGTCGTTTCCTCGAAGGCGCCGTCGCCGCCGAGAGGATCTTATGGAAATATTTTCTCCTCTCCCTCCCGTGAGATTCTTCTTTTTAACGGGGCCGCTTCTGCACCCTCTTTAATCGTATTACCGAACGTACAGACATATTTCCATTCCTGGAGCCGCTCAGTGCCAATTGGACCAGCCACGACCTTTCCAAATTTTTTTTTTTTTTTTCTCTTCCTCCCCTAACCCCATCTATCTCGAGTTCCTTCCTTTCGTCGACGAGCTTTCGCCATTCGTCGTATTATTGCGACTTTAGCTCTAGTATTTCGACAAAGAATGAGAAGATTATATTGGCAAGCTTTCGTTACTGGTCTCCGTGGTTTTCCTTATTTGTGATTCACAGGCAGGAATAATATTTGCAATAACTAGTAAACGAATGAAGAATTATTTTATACACTCAATAAACATTTAACAGAAGTAAGATCATTGTAACGACGATAAGATAAAGCTACGATCAGCACAGAAAATAAAAGAAAAAGGAGAATAATCGTACAAGTATATTATAACAAATACATTTAATGTTGAATATATTAAAATGCATGTGTGATCGTAAAAAATAAAGAAATGTTTATAAAGATATGGTAACGGTGCTTGTGAATAGATTTTCTTCCAATTTATTGTATATCGAGCTGAAATATTTAATAAAAGAAGAAATCTAATACAAATTTCTTCCGTATAGAAAAAAAAAAAAAAAAATGATACAGCAAAGTTTTGTTAAAATGAGACTGAACATTAGACATGAGTTTATTTGTACAATATCACATGCTTGTTTCATTTAAAATTTAAAAGAAATTCAACGTTACAATTTGCTAAAAATTCTCCTAAAACTAAAAAGAGCTAACTAAATTCACATTATGTTGCAACATAATAACTTGACGCAGTAGTGTTTAATAATTACTCGAGAATGTTAAAAACAATATTTAAAAAAAGAAAAAGAATTTCGTTTGCTTGCAGTTAAGACAAAGTTACAAATTTCGAGATGACGTAAGGTTACGTTGCGAATCGCGAGTACTTTACAATACTTTTGAAATTGTAACAAAGTAATGAAGAAAATACGCGAGACACGTCGTTGCGATATCTACTGGGAGATTATAAATCCAAGAACGTTGCATTCTTCCGACGGTTGTTTCGTGGTGGTTTTCGTTCTCACGTCGTTCGTCCCATCGACGTTCGAATTCGAGACGATAGTCCGGTGGATTTACGGACCGCGTACGTTTCGGTGCTGGTTTATTGGTTGCACCGATGCCGCCCGGTTCGGTGGTTGTAAATCGAAACCACTTTCTGGAACGGCTGTTCCGACGATACACCCGAGTCTCTTCGGGTTTTGTTCCGATTGATCTTTATTGAGCCGGTCGTACAAGCGCACTCCTTCTCTAGTGTTGTTTATTTCCAACCTGTCAAACTTGCTGGCTTTACGACGCCATCATCTTTCCTCCTGCAGTTTAACAAGGTCTAGGTTAACTCTGCAGTTTGCCAAGGTCTGAGTTTACGGTGTGACGCTTCTACTTTTAGAAAATCTTTTCCTTTTTCGAAGACGTCCAACATCTTCATACTCTCACGGTCGATGAAAAATTGTCGACTTGTTAAACTGATATAACTTCGCAGAAAAGGAAAAGAATTGTATAATAATTCAAAACGTGAAGCTTCCTAGTTTCACAATACCTAGTTCGTTTCTTTCAAAGATATTTTCACGTCATTTCGAGAGAGGGTAAGTAATGTTGCTTTCTCTCTTGCAAATTTCGCAAATTCAAACGTTTTCATGGATAGAGTAAAAAATGCTTTCGTGCGTAATTAAATCCATCGTGGTTTTGAAGATGAAAGTCTCCCTTAAAATTTGTTATAGGATTTCTTTTTCATCGAATTCTATACGTAGCGCCACATCAGAATGAAACGAACATCCATTTCATCAAACCGTCATTTATTAAAAGAGAAAATTTGTTAATACGTTAAACTAGATCCAACGGAGAATATACGATTAATTATCGAATAGCTTAATAAATGACGTGATCATGATCGTAATAATCTATCTTTAATTAATTCATCGTTTAATAATTACTTGTGGTGTCGTTCAATATTAATGAAAACAAAATTCCGTTGCAAATACTATACCGCAAATCGTGAATATTAATGAATTTATAATGTTGCACTGGCAATTAAATTAGTATAAGTTTTAGAAAAATACAATAAATCTGCCTAATTTTCAAATTAGAATCTTGTTAGATTTCACATTTGCTTCTGACTGTATGAACATGCAATTATATTTTGCAAAATATTTAAAAATTCATATCACCATTATTAAAAATTTGCAGCACATATGATTGCTTGAGGAAAAAAAGAAAATTTGATATTTAGTATTTATACAATTTTTGAATTGTATCTGTAAATATTTAATAACGCAAATTTTTATGTACTTTACAGATTATTTTTCGTATAAAATCAGTTTTGAAACAAATATAGTTCAAAAAAATTTTTGAGCGAGGATGTACATGAAATTAACTATACAATTACATTTTTCTAAATATTCAAATATATCATACAAAAATGTTCATTCGTCTTTTAAAAAATTCACATCATCCACAGTTACTATCGAAAATTTCTAAAGCAGACAAATATTCAAGAAAAACGATGATATAAATATATTGAAGTTAAAGTCATTCAAAAGTTTGCGAACATTTCTTAATTTGAATAATTTTATAATTATTTTATATATTAATACTATACGGATACATTCTTCAGCTTTGTACTATTTGCTTTCACTTTATTAATTTTGAAACGAGTACAGTAGGTATACACTTACACTGCTATATACTCGAACTGAAACTGACCATGTATAATTACATTTCTCATTCATTCAAAAAGTTCACTCGTCTGTCGAAAAATTCTAAACACGGTATAAACATGTAGTTTTTCGGTTGTTTCAAAAATTCATATTACCACCCATCCCGTCATCATCAAAATTTCCTGGCGCACGTAATTATTCAAGGAAGAGCAGCACGCAAGGAGAGACAGTAGAAATATCAATGATTACGATGTAAAGTTGCCAGCGGTATCTTCTCGTGGAGCGCACTTTGATCCAACATTTTTACGTAGAACTGCAGCAGCAAAGAAAGAAAAGAAAAGAAAAGAAAAAAAATACACTCGGCCTTGCCTCGTGTGTCTGCGCATTTCGCGGTGGCGCAACGACGCCCCGCCGCCGCGAGAACGAGATATTTAACGAATTTACTTTCCGCGGCACTAACGAAGCAGCGTCCGTGTGCCGCAATTAATTCAACCGCGAGGAAGCGTGGACCTATTAAAAAAAATAGCCGGTGTAATTTGCACCGCTAAAGGGACAAAAAACCCGGGCGAAAGGAAAGTACAGGTGCGTGGGTACGGGCCTTCGCGCGCCTCTAATCCTCCCTTCAAAAATATGTATCCCCGAATGTGCGATGTTCGAGTATCCAATATTTCAGGATAATTAAAATTTCCCCACCTTGTCCTGCCTCCTGTCCTCGTAACAATTTCTTGCGTCTTCCCGCGCAATATGGGAAATATGCTTGGAAATAAAAAGAAAGAAATAAGAGAGAGAGAGAGAGAGAGAGAGGAGGGGAAAGGAGGGAGGGGCGGGAGAAAATAAACGAAGGTAAAAGGAAATGTATCCTGCGACGGGAAACCGGAAAATTAAAAATTCAATCGGGTGTTCGAGAGCGGAAAATTGTTCTTCTTTTTTCCTTCCACAGGGAGTTAAGCACACGGGCATGCACGTCCTCGGGGGTGATTAATTGAAAAAGAGAAAAAACAAGAACCTCCGTAAATCGAGGATGAAAAATTCATCGAGCAGTCGATCGAATTAAAACTTTCAAAGAAGACTTTGGCTAGCTCGATGAGGGGAAGATTTGTTGAAAAAATCCGTTGGCGAGTCGCGATTTTACGTCGAAAGATTGGAAAGCTAACGTGACTTCATAGTCAGTTTCTGAGTTCGATGATATAGAATTGTCAAACTGGTCGAAATAATCAAGCAATAATTTCTCGTGAAATATACAAAACGCTCGTGTTCTTTGAGTGCTCCAGTTTTTTGTACCTTTTCTACGGAAATTTTCTAGACATACAATACTACATTCTTCGAGATTTGTTCGAAAAAATTAATGTTCTTTATGGCGTTATATTCACTTTCACTTTCATTTCTGTGATGCAAGTTTAATTCATCAACAAATACTTCAATTTCTTAAAATTTCATAAAATCGTACAATTTACATAAAAATGTAATGGTAAAAATGTAATTGAACGAATCGTTGAAATTTTCTTTCACAATCCTAATATTGCAAAGTACAATTTAATAATATAAACTGATTAAATAGAATTGTAAATGAAATGTTGCATTAATACAAGGTTCGTCTTTAATGAGCACAGTATTCCACGAATAAACTTTGTAGCAAACGTCTCAGATGAGGAGTTTCGAACACTCGTAAACCTGAAGACAATGAAAGTATATATCTTTCCAATTAACGACAAAATCGATAAGCGATTCCCCTCGGAAACCTTGAAACTCCTCGATCAACGAAAGAGAAGGGCAGAGAGACGAATAATTAATTTGCTCTGCAATTTTCTTTATTATTTTTAATTGATTTATTCGTCAGATTGTCGAATTTTGACGCGATGAGAGCAAAAGGGATGAAAAATACGCGTTGAACGATTCCAATTGAAGACAAAGGTCGTCGATAGAAAAGTGAGACAACGATGCTACGATGGTACTAATTGTAAATGAAAGTCTTATTAAAGAGCTTTCTTGGTTGAAACTAGAAAAGACTATTACAATTGCATTTTTCCTAACTTCAATCGAAGAAATGAGACTTGCTACACTCGCACGAAACGCCCTTGCATTTATTTCAGAATCTCGCAATTCTCGCAGATCCGCGCAGTATGCTAGGGAAAAAAAAAAAAAAAAGAAAAGAAAAGAAAAAGGCGCGTTTCGTTCCATCGGTCCCCAAGAGGCCACGCATCCGAAAGTGGAACGCTTGACTGTCGCACTGAAGAGAATTTTAGCTAAATTAAAAAGCCGTTTGGCATTCACCGTCCCTCTCGTCACTTTTCTTCGGGCGTTCTTGTTCGCGGTGTTCCAACCCCTTTGTGCCGCGGCTGCACGGTCCCAGAGTGTCGTCGTACTCGTCGACCACCACGAGGTAGGACGACGAAGAAACTTCGTGTCTGTCTTCCGGAAGAAAGCAACAGTGACATTAAATTGCGGCGTCTTCTTTCGAGTGACGATAAGAGCGAACTTTCCGCGGGACTTTCGCTGATATTGCTCGGCGGAGTAATCGCGCGATTACCGCCCGATTGAAGAACTTTCGAGACGCTCTTTCGTGTGTGCTAAATCATCGTCTACGTTCAGCCCTTTGTCCGTTCAATCTCGACATTCGCCCGGCTCCTTTTTAATTAGACGCCGGCACGATGAATCGGGATTATCCCTCGTTTTTTATATTATTTATGCAGAATTCCGGCAGAACTTCTGTTTCGAATGCGTCTGTATAATCGAACGATTATTCTACATACACACCTCGCCTGAGGTGATACTTCAGAATGAGTGAACCTTCGATTCCTTGATTTTCATATTTCCTAGACATTTCTATAAATTGGATTTCTGTAATAAATCCTATAATAATTTACGTCTAAATTACGTATAAATTCTTTAGATACCTTCCTCGGATTCAAGAAAGAACCGAAAATATTTTACTTACAAGTTACTGTCACAAGTAAGTGACAGAAATTTCAGCATCGAGCACACGTGATTTCCCAATATAATAATTATTAACGCTACAAGCGGCGAAATTGAACTTTAAAGAAACGACACTTCGTATACGTACACTCGTCATCCAGTGCAATCATACCTAAGTCGTTTAACGCGAAAATTTATATTGTATTTCCCCCCCCGCAAGCAACAAACAAGAAGCACCACCCGAAATTAAACTTTAAAGAGACGACGCTTCGTATACGTACACTCGTCATCCAGTGCAATCATACCTAAGTCGTTTAACGCGAAAATTTATATTGTATTTCCCCCCGCAAGCAACAAACAAGAAGCACCACCGCCGGAGACAAGTATCTCTGAATAATTGATCGGATCGAAAAGTCAGGTCGAAAAGTTCGCAAAAGTTGGCAATGAAGTTTCGCGTACGTTTCGCGGGAAACAAATTCTTACACCTCCGCGAAGCCAGCAGAAAAAGCGTCTTCCCCGTGGTCTGCGTCGTGGCTGTCGTCGTCTGGCAAGTTGGCGAGAGTGTCTGGCCGATCAATTCGTAATTAAAGCCGCGGACGGCGTGGCGCGCGTTCGACATCGCCTGCGTAAAAGAGAAACCTCCGGGGGATTGTTGTTTGACCGCGTATCGCGGTAAAGAATTCATTAGCGAGAATCCTCCCCGAATGAAAATCTCCGAGAAACTTGCCAGTAAATTTTTAAACGGCCCGATAACCGTCCCGTGTTTTCCTTCAATTAATCGAAACCGACCGCGCGCGCGCGCCACGCTGAATAATTGATCGGGACGCATTAACTGCCACGCTCAACGAATTTTCCTCTCTTAAACAGGTTTCCTTCCTGCCGCGGACTTCCTCATTTTCTGTTTTTCTTTCCCTTTCCCGCCTCGTTCTCCCTCTCCCTCCCGTTGCTTTTAGTAGCCGGGATAGATGCATTAATTAGTCTTCGTTTTTTTTTTTCTCCCTTTGTGTTTTTGTTTTTAATGAAATTTCCCCCGTCCGGCTGGCGCCGCCGGTCGATAACTCGGCTTCTTTGCGAAACGTCTCCTCTGTCACAGTTAATAATTTTTGTGATTTTTGCGTGGTATGCGTAAACGTACACCTCGATCGATATTTCGAGAAGTACGGCGAGCGTGTAGCTCTTTGCTCGGTTTGAATTTGATCGAACGTTTCTTTTCTTGACTTTCTTTCCTTTCTGGAAGCAAACGTTCATATCAAAACGTTCCCATTTTAGCTTTTTAGTTGTATTGAAACATATTATTAATTAGTTAATTATTTGATTTATTCTCAATACAGTACATTAATTATTAATTTAATTGTCACGCTAGCATGTAATTATGTTATATAACAAATTAGTATAATTGACGGGGAAATATATAAATAATACAACTGTGGATAACAGTAAATAAACTTTTATACCAAATGTTTCTTTCACGAAATATCTCAGTATTTAATAATTACTCGAGAGAGACACGCATTTACAAAATTATATTTTTCTACGTTACAAAGATGAAGTTCACCTTTGTAATCTTTATTCTTAATTTTATAACAACTGCGTGCTCTTAAAATTAAAATTCCAATTTAAAATTAAAAATCGGGAGGGAAAAGCGGGACGTTTGTCGAAGTCATCGGATAATTGCAACGTTGTCGTAGAAATAATTAGAGCGGATAATTAGTGTGCAAACGTTTTACACGAATCGATGCATAAAAGTGACTCGTTCTCTTATCGCAGGATTGGATATTAATTAGCTAAATGATTGGAAGCGGGAGAGAAATTTTCTCAAAGTTTGTCTCGGAATGACAACTCGAGCGGCGGGTAACATCCTGTTTACACAGACAGTAGTTTCAGTTGAAAATTATGATGGACAAATTACCAACTGGAAATGGAATTAGTCTTCCGACTTGCAGGCCGAGTGAACAAATCGTTAAAAGAACAATGATCTTCGCCATTGTTCTGTGCTAGTGGGAATTGTTTGAATATTTTTAATCATACAGCACGAGAAGTTTGAATTAAATTTAATATTTAAATCTAAATCTACGTAGATCAATATATACATCTTTCCATTGAAATTACTATTTTGAAGACACGTTCAACTTACAGGCATTTTCAAATAAGATTAATAATATGTCAATGCTCTTCCGTGCTGTAAAATTTAATAATTTATAAGTTAAAATTGAAATTCGAAATCCATATAGTTGATAATTTATAAAATTGGAAATTCAACTTATATCGACGAAAATAATAAAAATGTTAAGATATCCAAGATAAGTACTTTATATTAGTATATAGAAAAATTATCGTTCAAACCTGTAATAGTCTTTAAATTTGTGAATTTTATTCTGCCGTTTGAGAAATATCCGCCACTTAGCTCATATTTAACTTGTTAAAAACTTCGTTCGCCAACTTCTACATTAAAAGTAGTCGATACATCTCTTGAATAGAATTTTAATTTAATATTCTCTGCAGAATCAATTTATTGTAATAGTTATCAGAAGATTTCATGATTCAACCAATCCACGTTAAATTTTCCTCGAGCGTGTCGTGCGCTCTGCGTACTTTAAAATAACTGTTTTGAAAAATATGTTAGAAATAAGAAAAATAAAATTTCTTTTTCATTCTGGCGTGCAACTGGGATCTGATAATGTGAAAAAAAGTTAGTGAATTTTTACGGTAGTTTAGAACGTTTAATTTTTCGCAATGCATTATAGCATCAAGTAATTTTATTTGGACGTCATATAGGACGTTAGCGTACACGTAGGCGGTGTAATACACGTTATACGATGGCGTGTCAGGATTAGCATAATTAATACGCGTAATTAATAGTTACTATGCCTAACAGGTATATCTCTAATGGTGTTCATTGCAGAAACACGTCAAACAAAACATTTCTTGACAGTGGATGTCGATTCTAAACCGATATGCCGTCTGACGCACGTTAATTCAGCTCGTATTTAATAACTAAAATGATACTGTATGAAAATATCGTTCAGCTCTTTCCATATAAAATTACTGTATTGTACAATAATAATTATTGAAGTAATAATAATTGAAGTAAGAAACAATTAGCCCTCAATTAGTATCGTTGCGTCATAAACGACTGCATATAGATCACAAGAATTTTGAACACTTAATTTTATTTTGTATCTTTTTCATTCAGTTTTATTCCATTTTAACTCAGTGTTTCTTTTTAATAAGAGAATACCACCTTTCACTTAAATATCACCGTGTATTTTTAATTTTAATTAAAAATTTCAAAGTCAAGTTGAGAGCGGTGAGTTCCATTTTAATTAAATATTTATTTCGATGAAAAATTCCGAAATTCAAAGTCCTTGACGTCGAACGATATATCAGTCAAGAGTTGAATCTAGCGAGCGCGTCAATGTTTCGAAACGAACGCCATTTCTCTGAGGCATCTTCCCCGTCGTCACGCGTCGCGACGACACGCGAACTGAAATTTTTCGCGAATATTTTATCAACGCGGTAATTTATTAAAGGAACAGCTAATTTAACGTCTGGTAAACAGGCGTGGCGCGAAAAAAAAGCACCGTGGAATGTTGGCCAAAGAGGAAGATTTAACGTCACACGTGAGATTAAAACTGCAAATACGCGTAACGTATGTTCAAGCATGCAACGAGGAATACGAAAAACACGTTTGAGTCGTAGTTCAGAGGAACTGTTAATTTAAAAAAAATCTCAGTTTCGAGATACTGGTTGAGTGGCAAATTAGATTATCAGGATATTTTAATATTTTTGTAATTTTTTTTAAATTTCTTGTGTTATGATATATGTACATATGTATCATTGACTAAGGATAGGATACACGGGAAATTAAATGGCTGTTTCGTGTCTCAGGATCTGAAATACCGACCAGGAAAAAAATCACTTAGGTTTTTTAGCGCTTAAGCAACGGTGAATCGAAGAACTGTATAAAACAAAATGATACAAGTTGGTTAAGTATGTTGGTTAATGAAATCCGTCACAATATTCTAAACCGTATTTCTCAAAACAAGGTCTAATCGTCTTTTAGTATTAATAAACGTTTTAAATATATAATTATTTATTTTAAATATATTAATTTTAAATATATTTTAATATATTTATGATTACAAGATTACTCTTATTTTTTTTTAATAATAAATATCGACATTCTCTGTCAATCAACGAAAAAATTATTAGTTCAATAGATATTTTAATTTTAATTCTGTAAAATCCATTACACAAGAGGCAAATATTTTTATTTTACTTTTTAAATACTAGATTATTAAGAATCTCTAATTTAAACTGTATTCAAATTTCAAAGTGATATCGCTCGCATTGTGCAGGTGTGAACGGGACTTATTTTCCATTCTCACACAAGCACACATGTACAAATGTCATAAACGTCCCTTCCTGGCAAATCTGGAAAGCATTTACGAGATTCAGAGAACGCGAGGTTAATTTTCCAGATCTCTCACGGTCCGACACTCTTCGTGTCGTGCATAATTGATGAAAAACTTATTCTGCCAGGAAATGAAAATATTTCCATTCAAACCATTAGAAAACTAACCGAGCCGAGTGCAACGCGACTCGCTTTCTCCCCGTACAAACAGACTTCCGCGTAGGAAGTTTTGTCAGTCGGCGGGACATTAAAAAATTCAGAATTAACGTGCCGCCCGATCCCGGGAGGAGGAGGAGGAAGACGTTTCAAGGCCGAGAAGCGTAGCTTCTCCGCGCAATTAATAAGAAGGTGAGACGGGGAGAAAAAGGGAGGAATCAGCGGCGTATAAATGCCTATAGGAAGGCCGTCTAACGACCGACAATTAAATCCTCGTCTCGGCCCGCGAGGCCAAAGAGGAGGAAGCGTTTGCATTATGTATACGAAGACTCGGAGAATCTGGAGGGAAAGCGGACAGCGCGCTGGCAATGGTAGTCCACGTCGGAGGAAAAGAGAAAAGACGAGGACCGGTAAAGAGGAACGAGAAAGAAGAAGAACAAGAAGTAGTAGTAGAAGAAGAAGAAGCCGACAGCCGAATGAATACGATATTGTTGCTATCCGCAGAACCTGCCGCAAGTTTTGTTCGTTGCAGCAGCTCCTGCGGGCAGGAGCTCCTCCCTTCCTTCGTCCTTTCTTCGTCACTGCTTCCTCCACCATCGCAAATAGCAGTTTGACTCGACTATGGAATAAATTAGCCGTGCTCGGGCTTTTCCAGCGTGCGATGGGAAAGAGGGGGAGGGCGGGGAAAGGGCGAAGGAGGAGGGGTTGCATGTCAGAAAAAGTGAGGGATCACCACCCCGTTCGCGGGAAGGGATGTCGAGGCTGAAGAGAAAGGAAAAGGCGGAGGGGATGAGAGTGGTGGTACGGACGGAATGGTTGCTTATCAAGAAACAGGGGTACTTTGTCCCTTAGGCGGTCCTTAATAATAAATTCATATCCCCGCGACCTCCTGCTTCTCGTTTCAACCCCTTCCACTCTCCGCTACTGTTCATCCCCCTCACAGCGCGGCCAACCAAGGGCAAGCAAATCCCGCAAGCAGAATTTTACCTTTGGCCACGACAGTAGCAAACACTCCCCCTTTCGGTCGGATTACAAATCTCTTTTTTATGCCGCTTAATAAAACTCGCCTGACATATCTCTGACTTCTACCACTTAATTTCGGCTCCCTTTGTCCATCGAGCCGTTCCTCCCTTCCTTTCTTTCTTCTCTCTTCGTTGACTCTTCCGCACTCTCTGTCACTTTTCCTTCTCTTTTTCCCCCTTTTTCCTTCCCTCTTTTGTCTTCGTTCGTTTCCTTCCATTTTACAGTTCTCTGTTCCTTGCGTGTTTACCGCCGTACGGTAACCGGCGTCTGTTCGCTACTCGAGCGTCTTCGTTTCACTCGTTCGAGACCGCAGTCTTTGCTCATTCGGCGTTCGCCAAGGGAACGAGCATCCTTTCTGGGACCTCCCACGAACCGCGGCAAGGTTATTTTACTCCCTCTACATCAGGCAGAGGGAATGAATTCGAATTCCTTTCGAGTTTCGGTATCTCTTTGTAGCCGATGTTTCGAGAAGGAAGATCGATCTCCTTGCGAAGGGCGAGACAGGAATGGAGGAGTAGACGAGAAGATCTCGGCCGGAATAGTAAAGCACGAAAAGAAATTGTTGTGTCCAGTAGCTCTCTGCCGTTTCTCTTTTTTTCCTACCCGTGGTTTTCGATGGAAAATTTCGTGAATAATAAATATCATTGCTCGCGAAAGTGTTCGAACACTTGAATGGATGACATTTTGAAGTTTAATTAATATTGTAGCGAAACAAATTTTAAAATGTGTATAAAAATTTCAAGATATATTTCAAGTATACAGTACAAGTATTAAATAAAAATGTAGTAAGTAGTGTAAATAATTATATTTCGTAGACATCACGAAAGTATTTAAACAATCAAATTGTTCATTATATTGATTTTAATATTTGCAACATTTTTAATATTTATTATGACGACTGCTGTATACTAGTGCCTGCAATAAGTGTTTTGCAATTTTTATATACATTTCCAGATTAATTTCAAATTTTATCAATGCCATCGCAATGCTAATAAAATTTTGAAAAAAGTATTTATATAGAACCCACATTAAATATATATGTAAAAGTGTTTCATTACTTTTCTCTACAAATGTTTGTGAAGTAACTAATCGCAATGCCTAATATCATCGAAAATCATAATCATATCAAATGATTACGAATTAGAAATAATTGAAGTGAAATAAAAATTCGCGGAACATTCTCTTACTTCGTTCAGTTATAATTCCTTCGCGAGAAGTGACATAGTGCAACTAATTTCTATCCATTAAACTCTATATGTCGTCATTTCCCGAGTAACTTCAAACATAATCACCAAAGGGAGATGACGCGAAGTAGGAGCAAATAAAATGCAGGATTAAACTTTACTGCGCGAAAAGACACTGCGAGCTGTAAACGCGAGAACAAACGAAAATGCAAACACGACAGAATAATCAAGGGAAGAATTTAGACAACTAAGTCTGAATAATTGCGAACCGGTTTGCGAGGTATTCGCAAACCCCAAGGAATAATACCTTTATACCCCTTTGTTTTCGTGAAAGCGACCAATTAGTAAGTAATATTCATGTCCGTGAGGGCAGGCAAAAATTCTCTGAGCTATCTGCGCGACTTTTAAAAATCTCGCCAATTAGAAAGCAATTTTCAGGGAACGCGCTGAGAATTTCCCTCCGGTACATACGGACGTTGTATTTACGCCTGTTTTATTTCCTCCATCTCGCAGCCACTTCTTCCTTCTTCTTTTTTTTTTCGCCCGTTTCCTTTTTTATCTGGCAAAGTTATTTTTGCGTATGCATTCACACCCGACTCGTACGAAATTAAGGTTTCCGCTATAAACGTACGTATGTTTCCTTCTTCTTCTTCTCTTTTCTCTCTAGCTTTGCCTCGTCGTTTTATTTCGATTGCCAAGTACTTTATACGCTTGTTAAATTATATTCCGAGCCGTGCATCCGATGTTTAATATTTAACATTGAAACACTTCGCTCGGAACTTTCACTTTAATTCTCTCTCGGCGACTGGAACGTGCTTCGTTTAATTCCTCGTTTTACCATTTTTATTCTTCTTCCGCTTTCCGGTTTATATCTTTCCATTGTGCCGTGCGTGACCGGCGATGTGTGCTGCAAGAGAACTGTGTCAGGTATTTAAAAATATGAAGTCCATACACAGGAAAGAAATATAATGTCTGCGAATTTGAAGCGACTGTGTGAAACACAGTCTGATTAATCGCACTCAAAACAATGAACTTCTAATTCCTGCAAAAGATTAATGGTTAATAATCAGCGTAAACTTCTTTACTTTCCAACTAAATTTTAATGGAACAGAAAACGCGTGACTTTCGAATTTGTGCCACCCTACTTTCTAAATTACTCCCCTAGCATCGAAAATATACGACTTGAATTTTATCGCAACACGTATACTCCAGTCCTCAACTTGTAATCATCGAGTTGATCTTTTCGAATTCAGTATTTCTCTCTTTCGAAATGGTACTTCAACATTAAATCGTTCAGGTGGGTAACTGAAAAGGTTAACTCGTTGTCCCCGGTTAAAGGGACGATTACGAAATCATTCTAATGATAAATCGTACAATGTCATCGTCACTGTGACCAGCTGTCGTGAGTGTTGCAGAATATTGATATCGTTCTTCTCGTTATTAGATAACGAGCGTACAGAGTGCTTTTAATGATCGTTCTGCGAGATTTAATCCGCTAATCCCACGCATCCGATAACTGATAACAATCAATGACGATAAAAGTTATTAGCGATGCTTTGTACACGCAGTTGAAATCAGGGACGATTCTCGAATATACAGACATTGTAACGTATTCGATTATTCGACATGGCTTTCAGCGGTCGGCTAATTTCAACGGCTTTCTCCTCTCCCTCCGCTTCTATCGCGCAATAATTCAAAATTACAGCTACACGGGCGCTCTCTGTTAGATGGGTCACTTGGAATACAGTTGCGTGTGTTCTAACATCGAGATCTATGGCCGAACACTTTATAATCCCTGACTGTTCAATTAGAATCTCGTCGTCAATTCTCTTAGACGATTTCTTGTGAAATGAAAGAATTTCCTACGGTTTTAACAAAACTGGCGAGTCCGAACGTACATGAATGTCGTTAATTGTTAATCTATATTTATTTATTATTTGTTTATTTATATTTCTTATTTCTATTCTTAGTAATAAAATTAGTAATCCACATCAAGAATTTCAGAATGAAGTAATGTGAATCTAGATTATTATAGTACCCAATGTCTAATAATAATAGCTTTGCGATCCTATTTTATTCTATTCTATTCTAACCTATTTTAGTCGATTCTATTCTAGTAAGTCTCTCTCAACTATAATTTTATCCTCATAGATCTATTATGGAAGTCTTCTATTATGAAAATGAGTGTGAAACAGTTTGAAAATAATTACAAGTTGCAAAGGGTTTACGTACTTAAAATTTACAATTTTCTATAATAGAATAGAATATGGAAATATTTTTCGGGGAGAATTTAATTTCCTATAACAGGATAATATATATAAAATAGTAACTTTTGTAACATTTAATATAGAAAACAATTTTCTATTTTTTAAACAACAAAAATATTAATTTGCAGAAAAATCCACGGAGAAAAGATCCTTGTTACCATTAAAAGAAATGCTAGATCTCCAAAGGTTAATAAATTTCAAAATTATCGCTCGTCGATTTTTCATCCTTCACGCTTGTGAATCTCCAATTATTTATACATTATTTTGAACGTCATATATCATATATATATTATAATCGAACGTTATATATCGAAAAGTCTTCGAACGTTTCTAAACCATCAAGATATCAGTTTCTGTAGTTTCTTGTTTCAAAACAGACGAGTTTCGCTTACCCCGCAGGGTTAATAATAGCCGCGACCTAATTATCGCAACAGCCGGAGACCTACAATATGCAAAGGTCAATAGGAAACTGATCAATATATCGGAAACAACAATAGTTCATCCGGCGAACTAGCTGATGTTGTTTGAACGCGAGCAACAGCAACATTAAACGTTGTTTGATGAGGAAGGCTGTCTACGCGTACAATTCTTGACCAGGATCACTAAAAATTTTCGACATTCTATACTGTTTCGGTAAAACTGAAAGATTCGAAGAAAATTTAATCCATGTGTGTGACTAATCGTATTAATATTTTTATTATATCTATCTTGAAATTAGTTTTCTGGTACTAAAGATTATTCAATAATAATTAGACTATAATGACGATATATATATATATATATATATATATATATATATATATTAATTAATTAATTTAGATTAATATAAATATTTTATAGCTAGATATATGTATAGTTCAATTTTGGCTCATCTAATTTGAGTTTATTTCAATTTATCTCCGTGTTGAAGAACGTCAAGTACAAAGTAAAATTACATTCACAAAAAGTTTTAAAATTTAATGTAATAAATCATCACAATCATTTACAGTCTCTACGTTCTATATGTATACGTATGTAGTATTTTTTTATTTATCACCACTGATTATTATAGCGAGAACCGTGTGCATTTTACATTTATAAAGTGTCTATGTTTGCTCTTTAATAATTAACAAAATTTGTTGTTAAATTTTGTTCAAACCCTTAAAGACACATAAGATGTTGAAAATTAAGAGTGATGAGGACACGGTACTATCTTCGTCACTAAAAAAATAATCCTGAACGAACCGATATAGGAGATTGGGTAAGAATCGCTATGTTAAATACATCGAGAATTCTCTTCAGTTTTCTCAAAACTTTACGCGACTCCTTCGAAATCTTTGTGGACGCGTTGCGAGTATTTGACGGACAGGCGACTCATCTTTATCCAGGAGGAGAACGAGAATCCGTGGACGCGGATTCCCACGAATCCCCGCTGGTTTTCGTCCGGTTTTACAGAGGTAATCGCCTGCTGGGGATCACCGGTAGCCTTTTTCTTGCCCGGTAGCCTTTTATGCTAAACGCTCGCTTCATTTGAATGTCGCTAATGCGAAAAACCGATGCATACTAATGGAGAGCGGTCTCCACGCTCTTTCTCGTCCTTCCCCGTCGGGGATACCGGCCGAACACACCGAAATCACCCTTCCGCTCGCACGTGTTCGTACGTGGCGTTCACGTGCACGCGCGTTTACACACCGGATGCCCGTTTCTACGCCCGGCTCTTTATGCCATATGCATACGTTAAGCGCGACGAACGCGCGCCGTTCTCGAGGAAGTTGCACAACGACGAAATCGAGGATCTGTCTATTTTTCACGATTTCTAGTTCCAACTGTGACGATTCTGGAGGTGGTGAACGTAAATAGAACGGTGGTGATTTAACTTGGCTGGAAAGTTTAACTTCATTTTTATTTAAACGTGCTTTGTTTCCAAGTGTTCGCTCTTGCGTTCACCTGACGACCGCGTAGACGTTAAATTTTTTTTAAATTCTTGAATAAACGAACTTGTAAACGTGAGTCGTCACGTTTCTTGTCGAGTCGAGTATCAATTTTACGTTTGTGTGTAACGAAATTAAAGAATTAGTCGAAGATTGGATTGATCAGTTTCCCGAAAGGCTCAGAGATTAGTTTCATCTAAAGTAAATTGTAACCAGTGCTCTTAAATTTGAGTATTTCACGAATATATATAATATGCATCTTTCGTAAATAATTCAAGCATTTAAAAAATAAACGATCTGATCAAGTCAAATTTTCATAGTCGTACTAGCTACGATGAATTTCGTTGATTTACTAAAGTATTCCGCAAAAATTTGTTTCTTTTTATAAAAAAAAAAAAAAAAACATGGGTGTTGCCGAAGAAACTTAATTTTTTCTATTTGAAAACAGCTCTCGATGGGATTGCACGATAGTGAGAATCAGTAGCAATTGCTCGAACGTCTGAAATCCAATGGTGTAACCAGGACGATAGTCGAGGATAACGGCGTTTCCGCGCGATTTCGCGAACGATTTAATCACGGATTAATAGATCGCCGCAAAAGCGATCCTCGAGGCTTCCAGGCGGTTAATTAATTGCGCGTATATACTTGCCGAGGATACCTGAATTAGTGGAATCCGATTCGAGATCGAACGCGTCGACTGAGAAACGTTCTGCAACCGATCGCCTTCCTGGTAAATGTCTCGCACTCCCTCTACTTGGCAAACAACTTTTATTTTAACACTACTTTTATTTTAACACTATTTATGGGCCGGCAGCATCTTCCCAATCCTTTTTTTCTTTTTTTTCTTTGATGTTTATTGCCTCTCGCACTTTGGAATTTTCGGTATCGCGCGATACAGAATTGACAAAAGTGTAAATCTGAACATTCACAAAAATGGATATTCGGAATATTTGTGCAAATTTCAATTTTCACGTACATAATTGATGAAACGAAATAGAACGAGTATCATACTTTGAATATTTCGCACATTTCTATTTATGTACGTGTTATTTTTAGGTGTAGCCTTATTATGACTCCAGTTTGTGTACGAAATCTTTTTAATCACAGAAATGTTGATTTGTCAATGAATAATTAAATATAACTTTTAATAGAATCTTGCATCTCGTCTTCTTATAATTAGCCAAAGCAAGGTAAAGTCGAACGTGTATATAATGTAAAATATAATCATATAATATAATATAAAATAGTACAATACAAGGCATCTATTACTATTAAATATTTTGATCACAGAATGCTTGAATAGTAACAACGTTCGGATGTTAGAGTACTTAGATAAGAGATTAACTAAAATTTAGAGTACTTAGATAAGAGATTAACTACTAAAATTTAACATGTTTGAACTCAGTTAAATAGTCCATAAATATAATAGATATGCAAGTACTTTTTGCAATCACTGTTAAACATTTTAATTACAAAAAGAAAGAAAGCAAGGAGAGAGAGAACGCTGGTCGACAGGGAAGTGAAGAGTAAATAACATTTAATCAAGACTATGCCGGGAACAGCCTAAAAATTCTCGACACGAAATGACGACAAAATTGGATCTCGTTTGCAAACTAGCTAACTGGTATGCTCAGCGCGACGATCCGTCATTAACTCGACAAACGTTCCCACGGGATATTTTAAAATGCGAGTAAACAAACGACACTTACTGTACAGACGAATCGTGCCATCGGTCTCTCCACGTGGGTTTTTCGCGACGCACTTGTAGGTACCGTAATCCTCCTCCTGAAAAACAGAATGGTAACGACGTCAGAATCAAGCGGCGAAATGGAGACTGGCTTTTAACCGGAAGTTTTGCTTGCAGAATGGCTGCTATTTGCGTTGAACGGACTTTATAACAATTTACTTAACAGTTCTATCGAACAATTCAGTAACTTTCAGCAACTTTAAGTTTAATCGTCTATTGACTTTCGATTTTAGTTCGATAGCTGGTGTTTGCGTTTGGTCAATAAATTTCCTTGTAAAACGTAATGAGATGACAGAGGGTTACGTAAATTTTCAAACAACGACGAAACAATTGTGTCAACATTTGCTATAAATTTTCGCTGTATCTGATGAATCGAATTATTTATGAAAATATAAAAGTCCAGTGAAAAGATAGATTGTTCGACGTTAATGTAAAATTACTCGATGTTGCGCTTAGACTGCAATGAAAAATACAAGAAAAAAGCCAGGAGAGAGAGAAGAACAAAGTATATTCTGTCGTTCTAACGACATGGCACAGTGAAGGTCGGATATCCTCAAGGATATCCTTTTCATACACGAAAATAATCTAGGAATAAATCTCGCGAGATGTCTCGAAACTTTTCAAATATCACCTGTTGACTTCACGGTCTTAGCCGCTTTTCGCGACTAAAGTTAGGGTTAGTAGGTGAGCATCCTCCCCCCCCTCTCAACTTGAACTTAGGCTACATATTATTTTACTCGATGATTCTTGAAAGAAGGTGCCTTTGTGTGAATTTGGACTAATCAAGGCAGCTTGTGTCATTGAGGCAGCTAGTTTAATTCTAAGTAGAACTGATAACTGAAGCATAAAAATTGTATCAGAGAGATTAGAATACAAGGGATAGAAAAAAGTTTATGGTACAATACATTTTTGTCCGTATAATTTACAAGAATCGTTTAAACCTCTAAAAATGCAACATTGTAAATCTGCGAAGCTACTCTAAAAAATTATAAATTAGTCATTATGATCACTGTGGTAGTGTTCTAGTGTTAAACAATTACGATGAATATGATATTATCAATCATAATTAATATCATTAAATAAGTACATCATTACTTGAAAATTTATTTAATCCTTTATTATCTCATGATATTTTTCAATGCTACATTAAAGGAACATTTATTTCTACTTAAATATAAGTATTCAACCGAGACTGAAAATTCGCTTAAGGATCCATTTGAAAATAGAATTTGGTAATTGATAAATTTCAAAAATTCCAAATTTTTTCTTCGGCCAGAACAATTATATCCTCACGACAGAATTGCACGTCTTTATTTAAAGAAAATAAATCCGCGTAAACATCCTATGAAACGCGATTCTTAAGAAAACTTGTAGAAAAAAATTATTAACGAAGGCTAACAACAAGGTTATTAGATTTAATAAGCCACGAAAATTGATGCTCTCGCGAGATACATCGATTTCTCTCGGTCGCTTCTTGTACATACACGTTGATTAAGCAAAAATATACGTCGCGAGGGGGAAAAACACGGCAGAAAGCTACTCAACGGAGGGGAAAAAGAACACATGATCTTCGTGTTGCCCGTTACTTAAGAAAAAACGAGAAAACAGGAATTTCTAATTCAGGGAACGCCGGGGAATGGAAGAATATTTGCGTCGCAAACAAACGAACAAACAGCCAAAAAGGAAGAGCCAGCCTGCCACGATACACACGTACGCGCACCACGATATAAAGATAGAAAATTAACTGGGAAAATTACTTCGTCGCTGAGCTCTATTTCGTTAATATTACAGGGTGACCGATTTCATTCCTTGTTATTACGCTGTTTTAGGACAAAGTGACAGTCTCTTTCTATCGATAAACGACGTCAATTTAAAATTAACACTTTAGATGTTGTATGCATTTTTATCTATTATCTTCATGAACATAATTCACCTATTAAGTACCGAGGAATAATTTATCATAATTAACTGGAATTACTGACTAAAGTATAAAATTTATAGCAGAAAAGTTAAAGTAGAAGAAACAGGAAAATGTTTATGATGGAACAAAGAACATGATTTCGCTAAAAATCGTTCGATTCTCTAAAAATATACTGTTACAAATATATAAAATGAATAAAGTGGTCATTTTGACCACTTCAGTAGTTAAATTCTGAATTTTTGTGTTGTACGGAAAATAGGGATAATATATTTAAATTAACTTCGATGGAAGGCTACAATAAATTTTATAGAATTTTCTTGTTCGTTCTAAGAAACTACTCGATCTTTGATAAGTTGAATTAGCAACCGCGATTCCTTAGACGAGGAATAAACAAATTTTGTTTCGATGAATTCATCGTTCCGGGAGATAATTTTATTTCAATCTTCCTTGGAAAACGATTTTCCACGTTCCAACGAACGCAACAAACAGATTGTCTTTGCCAGATGTTGCAATTGAATCGGTAATTTTTCGCGTCGATACGTTGGGCTTTTTGTTTCATCGAGATGCAACTGCTCGTTTCCGATTCATCGACGAACGAATATTAAAATATTTAAAACGCGTCGAACGAAATTCAACAATCGGCGCGAACTCGTATCTCGATTTTTCCGATTCTTTCGGCGGAGTATGGTGGTATTAATTTTTCTTCAAGTTGGATTACTTAGTCTCGCGTTGATCGCTTGAATGAGTTATTATACGATTCATTGTACAGTTGTGCAATTAGAATGTTTTAGAAACAGTGGTAGTTGATTTGAACGATTCGTTGTCTTTCGAATTGTCTCTCTAGATGGGTCCTATACTGAATTGCCCATTCATTGTTTGTCTTTGACAATGATGTGCTCCACTATCAGCTGAACTTTGCACAGATCACACATCGTTAGTAGGTTCTCTTCGCAGAGAAGATACATATTGGCGAGTGAGTTTCGTATGCTTTATTATAATTCTTGAAATTACGAGTTTCTGCACTATGATATTTCAAAAGACATACAACACAATAAAAATTTAAACTGATAAGAAGTGTCCGAATTAATAGGATTTTCGAACGATATAACAACTAGTTTTTTGATATTAAATTGTATGTATCAAAGTAGAGATTATAAAATTATCAGTTTATTTCGACATTTCAGAATGTGTATATATATATATATATATATATATATATATATATATATATATATATATATATATATATATATATATATATTATCTTTAAGGCATAATTTTGATATTTTTCTGCATTTCAACAAATTAATTCATATCTTGTTATAAATTTTTGTTCTAAATTCATTGAGGCTGCACAACGAACCATTAAAACTCTATTCGATTCAAGAAAAATTGAATACAGACATTCAAAAATATGTACTGTAAATGTCTCTGCATATGAAAATTATTTTGAACGTTATATTTCATATTTGATCAAGTATTTTATTTACATTTTCGAAATTTTCAAATTTTTAAATATGTACGACAAAATATCAATTTTTCGAAAATTTCCATTCTTTTTATTGGAAATATATTTTCTAACTGCCACCCTCTAGTATTTAAAACGCAAACTTGGTATAATAACCTTACTAATGAATCTATTAACAATCTCTGGTTAGAAGAGATTCTTATTTCGCCATTTTCGTTCTCTTCCTTCTTTAATATTATAGCATTGTAGATTTTTCGAACCTACATAAATAATATGAGTAAACACATGTGTAATGTGTGTAACTCATTCATGGCGTAACGTGATGATTTATTCGCGAATCATGATTAATAAGTATTACTGCAGAGCGTTTGCATGACTAATAAGTCTCGTCTGCTGTTAACTAATTTCGTTAATTATTGACAAACGTTGACCGAAAAACGAAACATGATAGATTCATCTGCAACACAATTGTAATACAACGGATAATACTTTTTCGTGGGCTAAAGTTAGAGAAAAGTTTTAGGAGAAAAAATGTATAATTATCATTACATATAATATTATATAGATAAATCTTTTATATTTATATAATAACAATACATAATATCGTATGATGAATGTGTAATGAATATATAATAATCCATGTTTCAGAATGATTAAAAACACGTTTTCACTCTAGCTAAACAATTTTTGATTCATAAATCATTTGAAAGACATTCATAAGTGAAGAAACGATAACACCTTCACATTCTAATCGATAATTCTCTCAAATTTGGAACACCGAAGTTCCAAAATTATCTACCTCAAATTTAATACGAAAGTTTAACATGAATGAGATTTATGACAGCTCGAAGGAATTCCTTGCAACGTAATCTTCTCTAACCTTCTCTAAACGAGAAATCCAGCTGCACCCACCTGCAAATCGTGTATCGTGAGCGTCATATGCGTCTTGTACGAGGGTTTCTCCGGCGTGGAGGTAGTCTTGTACTTCTTGCTCCCCTGAATCATCAGACCGTCCTCCCTGGTCCAGTAATTCAAAGAAGTCGGATGAGCCTCTGTGTAGCATTCCAGCGTAACGGCATGGTCCAAGGGTGCGCCGACCAATTGGTGCGGTATCCACAGCATAGGGGGAACTGCAACGAGAAAAGTGATTGATTGGCTCATAAATGTTCCAATTACTAGCGATACAAGCAGGAGTTCCACGATCGATAACCAGTCCGCCGTCTATAAATCTTCGCCGGGGGTTTGTCGAGCACGCGTCCATGCGTTTCCCGACTCGATCATACGCTTTTACACACGAGACTCGTTTCTGTTACCTGCTCCTCTGTTTCATATTTTTTTAACTTGCCTCGTAATTTTTCGCTTGCTTTGTAACTCAATTCGGGCTGAAACATGCTGTTTCATTTGAAAGCTCGAGGCTTTGCCTATGCAAAATAATGAGAAATAAAACAATAATAATAATTTCCATTGTTTCCAAAATCGACGCACCCGCGTAAAATAATTGGCTCGCTGTTGTCCGTTTATTACGAAAAGATGAAAATTCGGGATTTTATTAATATTGTTTGACAGAATATATACTTGATTTCTGTTCATGCATCATTTTTCATTTGTAGGAAGGTATTAAAATATTATTGTTATTAATGTAATTCTACTTGCTAGTTACTATTAATACCTATATATCTTATAGGTATCCTATATATCTAATATTTATATATCTAGCTTAAAATTCCAATTTTCTGAAAAAACGAAATCTTAAATGAGAAAAGTTTATTCTTCTTTTCCGACGTAGAATCATCACCTTTGCAGGTATCATGGTTCTCAAAACATTCTGAATATTAGTTAGATTGTATATATATATCATACAAATTTGTAATTGTATATTATATATACATATAATATTATTATTATTATTATTATTATTATTATACCGATAATATGAATACTATTATAAAAAGGAAAAAAATTTGTGCAAGAAAGAAAATGTGACTAATGATTTAGAAAATCACGTTACGTCTCCGAGGATAACCAAGTTTAACAGCCGAAATTATTTAAAAATCATCTGATGGAACATCTATTGAATTATTGTTGTTCATTTTGAAGCGAGGTTTATTCGTATACATTTAAAAAACAAAATATCAAATATCCGGTGCAAATAAATCAAAATCGTCTACCTAACTAAATATAAATATAAATATAAATCCGGAATGAATTAATCATTCAGCTCGCAGACAATGCTTGTTGGAGGCAAGACAAATAAATTGATCGCATAATTTGCTATTTTGTCGGTGCGTTGAGTGAACTTGCGCCAGAAATACATACATACACACGTATATTTATATATAAATTTTTATATATGTATATATAAATTTCGAAAACACGTAGCTTTAAATGTCCTCTAGCGACGAATCTCTGCGTAAAATATAAAACACGGCCAGTCACACGATACATTAACCATCTAACTATTTAATTTTTTCCTCTGAAGAGGAAACTTGATTCTCCCCGTTAGCATACTTTCTCTCTTTTATTTCCTCCCTTTTTCTCCTCCCCAACTGCTTCTTGCCCGGAAGAGTTGCACTCCCACGCAGAGTTGCTGTGACTTTTCTTTTTCCCTCTTTCATCAACCTCCCCCCTCCTTCCCTCTCGTTAAGTTTTGATTTACGCGCCGCGAGCGCCGAGCAATTAAGAGCAAATTAGCGTCAAGATGCTCGATTAAAGACAACGGACTCGAAACAACGTGGCGCGTTGCTTGTTGAAAACGCGCGTCAACGATCCGATCCTGCTCTCCTTCTCTCTCTCTCTCTCTCTCTCTCTCTCTCTCTCTCTCTTTCTCTCTTTCTCTCTCGTTCGCGCGTTGAACGTCCGTTTGCCCGCGGAAAAGAATGAAGACGGATGCCGGTGATATTTTATGGAAATTCGATAAAGTTCCTTAAATTAAAGGAACAAAAGGCAAGCGGGCGATTTTTCTTTTTTTTTTTTTTTTTT